>NC_056727.1:116053904-116251404 GCF_019279795.1 Protopterus annectens | reverse complement strand
ACAAACTAGGCCTCCAGTCCTCCAGTCAAGCCATAAAATGAGACAGTCATTCTCCTGATCATACTGAGGAGGTTTGTGAACCGATTCTGAGGGAAGCCCTGAGTGGCATTAAGAACTAAGGTGAGAACAAGCTATTTAACTGCCGCTATCCTTTACTGAAAATTTAATACCTAGTCCCTTCCAAAGCAGGAAAAATGTCATTATTTTGCTGACGATAGCATCACAGGTTAAATTTAAGTTTTGCAAAAAGCCAGAGTATTACTCCCAGAGGTGTTATCTGATTGTGGGCTGCAAGAAACGGGAAGCTTTGCAAAAGATGAGGTAAGGGTGAGAAGTTTTATTAACCACTTCAGTTATTAGTTGATTTACCATGTAACCAGAGAGCTCCCCAAACTTAGCCAACTTGCCTGAAAACTTTTTTTTTTTTCAGTTCTGTTTCTGGGTTAAGTAAGTAAATTGAAAAGTTGTCAGCATATGGAGATAGGCTTAAGTTACTGAGATGACTATTCCTAGGTACAGATAAGCTCTTGATCAAATTGCATGAGACAAACAACAACTGCGAGAGAGAGCAATGCAGCCTGGTGTCACCTTTGAAGTGATATGTCACCAGAGACTTTATGTCTTATCTTAATTCTAATACTAGAATTCTGATACAGACTCTTAAGATTAAGCACGAGAGAGATGAATCTGAACTTCACCAGAACGCTTTCGCTGCATCCAGTGCTGGCAAGGAGCATAGCATTCTTTACTCCATTTTAAAAGCATGCTCCATCACTAGGAAGGCCTTAATTAAATAGTCATAAGTTGTACAGTCAAGAACAAACCTGCCTGGTCTAGATACATTAATGAGAGCAGCAAGTTGGAAATTCTACTGAAAACAATGATGCAGAAATTTATAGCCATGATTTGGAACTGATACTAGTCTGTATGAAGCTACCTGCCAGATTTTAACTGCACAGTTACTATAGCTTGTCTCCAGAGTGTGGGAATAGTTCCACCTTAGATTTCATTTGCTAATACAGCAAAATTAGCTGCAAAGCGTGGTCCTCCAATCTAATCCAGTTCTACTGGGTGCCCACATGAGCCAGGGGCTTTGTCTTTTGGGGATCTTTTAAGTATCTGTATCACTTCTTCAGTGGAAAAAGGCTGAGAAAATACAGCCCTTTGATTCTGAGGCACAGTGAGAAGATGGGCCGAGTCTAGGTATTCCCCAATGTGAGCAGTTGAGGCCCATAGGGTTGTGTGATGACAGTTTATAATATGAGACAAATGACTGCAAAACGTCAAGTTATAGCAGTGGTTATTTATTCATGTAAATGTGTCCATTATCTTGTTTATAACTCTTTCCACTGAACACTGTCTTAATCTAAGTGCTAAGCATCTTTAATGTGAGGGGGGGATTTCAATGGCCTCAAGTTGAAAAATGTGCTTCACATGACCCACCTTGTATTGATAATTATCCAGTGCTTTTCTGTTCCCCCCAGCCTTCTTGTTGCTTTTTCTGAGTCCACCACAACTACAGTGTGATTTCCCCAAACTTCCTTTTGCAGCTGATTTAATGATTGAAATGTTCTGTTTTAGTAGTCTGTTCCCAATATTTCAAGGAAATTGCCAAGTATTAACTGACTCCCATTTTTGTTTCATGGTAAGCCAGGACCCAAGTGTATTTTTTGACAACTTTCTCAAAACCATACCATCTATAAAAAAAAAAAAAAAGTCTGCCTTCCATATCCTAACTAAAGGTGAAGTACCTACTGTAAATGCACACATTAAGGGGGTATGGTCCGAGAGAGCAACTGGAAGGTTATCCAGGCAACTAAACATGTATACATGTTCACTTCAAACATCTTACCTGTCCTAGAAAATGATCAGTACCTTGGGAAAAAAACAGGTAAATTCAGGTTCTTGACAACTCAACTATTGAAATAAGTCAACAATCTGCCACTGAGTTAGTGATCCGTTTATGTAACTTGTCAACAGCCAGGATGTTACACTGTCTGGGGACAAAATACGACCAACTCCATTATGCAATGTACTCCAATACCTGTCCAAACAACAATGTCCTTGTACCCATTCATCCATTCCTTTAGCATCTCAGACAAACACTGTGTTAACTTGTCCGAGGGATATAATGGTAATCTGGCCTCCTTTCTGCCAGTGTTTAATCAATATGTATCTCCTATCCTTGTCCATCTGTCTTTCAATGACTCTGAAGGTCAAGGAATGTCTAACTGGAATAGCAACCCCTCTTCTTCTGCCATCACGGTAAAAGCAAATCCACCACATTTATACCCAGCTGTCTCAAGCTTCAAATGTTCAGAATAGTTTAAGACAGTTTCTTGTAGTTAAACTATGTCTGGGCCTAATTTGTTCTGTTGCAAAATAACTTGTTCCTCCTTACTGGGTAGGTTTATTATTCCAGGGCAATATTTTGGCCATCTACATTAAACAATGAAACAGAATCTTCCTTATGAACAAAAGCAAAACTCCCACTGATATTATCACTTCAAATATCTTGCCTGTCCTAGAAAATGATCAGTATCTTGGGAAAAAACAGGTAAATACAAGAAATTAAACTGGGTAATGGTGGTCACTGAATAAATCTGACAAGTAAGACGTAGCATACTTTTACAGCTTTGTCATGAGTGTAAAAGTGTATACCAAAACAAAAGTAAGCAACAAGTTAAAATTCAAAAAAAAATGTCATCATAATAACGTTTATTCTGTTTCTGTTGCACTGTTAATGTGCACTAAAATCTCTAAGGAGGGAGCTGTTTACCCCTAATTCTGATGAAGCTAAGACTAGAGTATCACAAGCAGCAAGGAGTGCAATACGTAAACGGTCTTACAACTACTACTGCTATTTGAATATGGCCCCTCCCCCATCAAACATGTTGATAATATCTGCCTTTACATTCTATAATACAACTTTCCTATTAGAGTTCTTTCCATTTTTTGAGACTAGATCGTGACAAAGAAATGTTTAGATTTCAGCCTCTTTTCAAAGGTATAGTCATTGTACATTCTAAGCTATCCACATGATATGACCAATTCATTCAGCATGACTGAGCTGATCAGGTGTTGGGGCCACACCAAACACTGCAAAGCTGCAGGAAATCATCATTAAGAAAATACAGAGTAAGATACTCTGTCTGTGTTTATGCAAGGCCCAGGGAACCATTTGTCGGTATATCTTCAGGCGTATAACCTAGCTGATCACTAGGGAAGTACATAAAAACAAACCTAGCATTTTAAAAAGATAAATTTCTTCGATTACAGGGTGTAGATCGAGGCAATAAAGATAAAATCTTTACTGATTTTGAGGTAACTCTAACCCATGCTGGAAAGCCATCATACCTAGGCAAAAGCAACATATTTTAATAGGTAACATCTTGTGTCACTTGAAACACCATGCACTGATCTACTCCACGAACTCAGTCCTGTCCATTTGAGAGTGGGTTCGAGGCACCCGGTCACATAGAACTGTGCTCAATAGCCATGACAGTTTCTGTTGCCACTTTTCTTCTGTCGCTCAAAGCAACAAATTAAACAAGACAAAAATAAACTATTACTCAAAAATTCAAAATAAGCACGGCAACAACCCATAAAAATTCTGGTCAGCAATAAATATACTCCTACCTGGCAAAGTCTCTGCTCCTTTGCCACCACCAATAACAGCAACAAGGATAACACTGCTACCCAATTCAACAAATACTTTACAGAAGCCATCTTAGCCCTAGCCAACAATCAAACACCCTCTCCTATCAAAGCATCCATACCAACCAATAATAAAACCACCTTCTTCCCTGCAACCTGCATCAACAGATAAAATCAAAAAAAATGCTCAAAAAACTAAAACTCACCACACTATCAGCAGACAACTTACTTGCTAAATTTTTAAAACTAACTGCTGAGGGTATTGCCTACCCAGTGTCCATTCTTATTAATAGATCCATAGCTGAGCACCATGTCCCTACCATTTGGAAAACCTCTCATATTATACCACTTCATAAAGGAGGCTCATCAACAGACCTGTTGTCCGATCACAATTTTATCACCTCTATCAAAAATACTTGAGAGAATAGTTCACAAACAAATCACAGATTACCTGCAAATTAATAAACTACTAACCAACACTCCGCATGGCTTTTGACCATATCACAGCACTACTATCATTTATTAATACTGCTAATCATCACAGAAACTGCAGCAGCTTTTATCCTCTACATTCCTTGACCTATCAAAAGCCTTTGATATGGGCTCACACAATAAACTCCTAAATGTCCTCTCAGAGTTAAACCTATGCCAAAGTATCCTTGCCTGGTTCCAGGACTACCTATCTGGGCACCAGCAAGCAGTACGTTGGCAACAAACTCTATCACTCCTTCTCCCAGTGACACTAGGAGTCCCACAAGGCTCAATTTTAGGTCCAATATTTACAAATAATCTACATAACACTACCCCCACAAGCTTCACTAATCCAATATGCAGATGATTCAACAGTGACATGTACTGCTACTACCATACAGGAACTTCAAACACTAACAAAACAATCTGCAGTAAAAACCAAATGGTGCTGGCAAGAGTTACCTCCAACAACAATGAAAGGAACAGTAAAAAAACAAAGCAGGAGGTAGCAGCCACAGCTATGTAGAATAACAGCTTTATTATTAAGAGGCGAGAGCTTTCGTGGCACCAGCCACTTCATCAGACCTAACAAAACTATCTTTTCTAACAGCACAGACCTGGCTAACAAATTACCAACTAATCCTGAACACCATAAAAAACAAACTCATCAGCTTCCAACCCAATAAAACAACTGCTCCCACTGCCAAATTTAACATAATTTCATTAAATAACACCCTCATCCCCCTTCACCTCACACCAAACTTCTAGGAGTTGAAATTGACTGTAACATGAGATTTGACATCCACATATCCCAACCAGTAACAAGTACATAAAAAATAGGAACACTGTATAGAAACAAACACTACTTCACAACAAACACTAAGGCTACCATTGCCAAATCCCACTGGATCTCTACACTGCTTTACGCATCTCCCATATTTACAAACCTAAAAAAAACAGAACTAGCAAAAATGGAATCCTGTTACGATAAAATTGCCAGATACACTACAAGTTCACCATTTAGATCTCACCACTGCTTAGCAATTAAAAAACTCAACTGGCTAGAGCTCTCCCAACTGCTTCTTCTTAATCATTTAACCATGGCATATAAAACCTGATAAAACTCCAGCCCTTCAAATATGACTTCAACCATACTCCACTGCCAGAACTCTGCGCTCTACCAACAAACACCTTATTAAGATCAATAAAACCAATAACCTAGCTGCAGAATCAGTCTTCTCAAGTTATTTTGGCAAAATCTTGAATGCCTTACCACAGGACATTACAATTATTGTATCCTTGTCTCAATTTAAAACAAATACTAAAAAATCACTTTTCCAACAAATGGCTGTGCCCTTGCTCTGCCCCTGACTAATCCAAGTCTCTCACCCAATACTAATACCGATTCTGTACAGTTACTAACACTACAATTATAGGACAATTGGCTCACACGACAAACAAGAATTCTCTACCTAAAAATAACCTAATAAGTTCTATACAAATAATACCAGCAGGCTGTACATATCTCTTCTTTTTCTATTCTTGCTACCTGCACTTTATTTCAATATTCTGACTCACTATAGTATCTGCTCAGATTCCTTTCTGCATTAGCCAGGCTGTTAACAAATATAACCTGATTGTTTTAAACTCTATTACTTTCACTGAGTGATCAATTCTAATCAAATGCTGTTAAAGTACAAGTATTATAATCTATGTGGAGCTTTTCTCCCTGAGCCTCTGCTGAAAAAGGACACGTGTCCAGTCAGACCTTCCCAGTAAACAAATGTAAAATAAATAAATGAATAGTTTATCACCTCCCAGTAAACAAATGTAAAATAAATAAATGAATAGATTATCAAATGCCTTATGACACAATCCATGACCTTAAAAATGAGGCTTACCAGACTGATAGGTCTTTAATTACCAAGATCCACGGTGGGGTCACTACGCTGTGCATCAAAACCCAGTAACAAAGCCTGCAGACAAGTTCCAGTTTAACAGTTCTTGGAGGGGATCCACCAGCCCGGGTATAATGCTGCTCAGCAGGCATCCTGCTATGTTATCAGCTCTGAGAGATAACATGTTTTTTTGTTTTGGAAAATACTTTTAACAATTTTTTTTTGTGATCATAGAGGGTTTGAAATCCTTAGGTATTTGTGAATTTTATACAGATGCCTCTCGGGAGAAATTTACACTACATTTGTTTGCTAATATATTTGCAATATGGACTGGATCAGAGTAGGTACTGTCATTATGAACAAGTTAGTGAATTGTGTTATTTCAAAACATTTTGACATATGACAGGAAAGATTTATAAATATCCTTAGCTTCTGATGCTAGCTGAAAGCTCCTGGGAAGCCTTTGTTTTCCTGGTGGTATTTCTCAGTACTGTGGCAAAGGGAGATATTGCCAGCACAGCTATCTGGAATTTTGTAAATAATTATGTGTCATTGTAATAATTATATGTCATTGTTGAATATTGAAATGATGTGTGTAAGATGCTTGTGTTACAGCTGTTGATGTTGAGAAATGCTGGGGCCAGTAGATGCATGGGATATGGTGGGAGCTCAGGTGATGCATGTGTGGCTCTGCAGGAACACAGCCTCAGCAGCTGTGTAACACTACAGCTTGGCCTTCTGGACAAGTACAGGCCGTGCATGATGAATGGTACACATCCCATGCATGCCCATGCCCATGAGAACTGGCTCTGCCAGTTGCTGTTCTGGCTGTACTCACAAGCTGGCCTTAGGCATAGGTGACCGCCTAGGGCGCCATACAGGCTGACTTCATAAAGGGCGCAATTTTTATTTACTTATTTAATTTGTTTTTTTCCTTTCTACTACATAAAGTTTCTGTTCATCTCAGAGCCCTGTCCATCCTAGCTGTAGTGCAACTTTTGCACCTTCCCCCCAATTCCGTAGTCCATCCCTTGAATACACACAGTCCAGAGCCTGATTCACTGCTGTGCTCTTCTGCCCACCCCCCGAATCTACAGTAATAGTGATCAGTCAGTGGTTGGGATAACTGAGTATTATTATAGCATCCAATCAGTGAAGCTTTTGCTCTGCTGTTGTTCCCAGAAACTCCTCTAGTTTGAGCTGCTGCCTGCCGACATAAAATTCTGTTCACGTCCACCTCTCATGCCATTCTTCATTAATGAGGTTGAGGCAGACTGTTTGAATTTTTTTTCTGTGCCTTTTGGGAATCTGCGACTGGCGCCTGAAGACTGTACTAAGCAGAAACTTCAATGATTTAAAATATAATTTCAGCACTACGGCATTTATTTCGAAACTCGGGACAAGTTAATTTCTATTACTGTCAGTCGTTCAGCGTTATAAAAATTAAGACGTAGGCTGCCGTGCTCCCACATTTTACAAAATATGTTTTATTCTTCCTCCATGTTACAGGCAGACTCTCAGCTCAGAAAGCATCAAGCAATAATCAGAACTGGTGCACTGAACTAATGGAAATCACTGAAAAGTGGCTGTACTTTGATCATCTGCCGTTCGGCCAACACCATAAGTTTCATTACCCGAGTTCAAGTCCCAGCTCTTTCTAGTAACTCCATTACCATGGTTTATGCCAACAGTTTACATTCTGTAGTGAACGGCATTTTCTCTTTTCCGCCTAGTCATGGAAAAAGTATAGCAGAGGTACCAAACAGCATGAGGATTTTTTTGATTTAGACAACGGTTTATTAAGGCTTAATATGTTTAATTTGGAGTTATATTATATATTAAAAGTTTTATTGTGTTGACTGACTGATTTTTTTTTCATGTCCCGAGCTGGAAATGAAAATTGTTGTAGCTGAACAATGAGTACGGTGTGAGCTCTGAACAGCAATGCGTGTAGTACCAAATACCTATGTAAAACATGACAGTCCATACATTAGAACTGTATGTTATGTGTATATCAAACTTGTTTGTACAGACGTGTGTTGAAAAGGGTTTGCACAATGCTTGTGTTTAGAATGGATCCACAGGGTGCCCTGCTGGAAAAGAAAAGAAATGTACATACACTACTGTAACTGTGTAAGTGTATATATTTTAACAGTGGAAACTGGGATACAAGAGGTTAACCTCAGTCGAGGAAATTTCAGAAAAGTAGCTGAATTAAATTACTTTTTATGGCAGAAGGAGACACAATGCCTGTGCTGAGAAGCTTTCTCTATTTGGAAGTGTTTTATTGTTTTATGACTTCCAGCATTTGCCATAGATCTGAGGTGTATGTACTTGTCCCAGGTAAATGCTAAATACTGCCAGATTTCAGTAGTGGGGGTTTTACCTGGTATAGAGACAGATGGCAAGAAATGATGGCATTCTGCAAGCTATCTCAGCAGTAATATTTGAGATATTAAATTAAGAGATCTGAGAGAGAGAGTGAGAGAGGATCCTGTATTCTGTCATTGATCTAACAACAACTAGAGAAGATCCATTCACATTTGCTTGGTCTGTAAGTAAGTTATAGGGTATAGTAATTCTCTTAGATACAGTCAGGAATATAGCAAAGCTTTTAGCTTAGATGTTTTTCTTTATTTATTTGAAACTGTCCTGCAATGTTGTTTTAAATATTTCCTATCATTTTGAACTCTGATGTCACTATAAATATATATTTAGTATTGTCTTGTTCTTTTATTTATTATTAAATACATTTAAACCTTTCATTGTGGCTGATCTGTGTAGAGATATTTAAGTTCTGATTGTACTTGCATATTTATTCAGTGACACTGTGGGCAACTCCTAATAGCCTTGCTCTTAGTCAAACTACCATTTGTACGGATAGTAATATTACACAGTAAGACTGGTTAAGTGCCTTAAAGTAGCTGATAAGGAGCTGGCTGGTGGCAGTGATAACTACCGTATAATCTGGGCAAAAGGGGGCATAGCTAGTAAACTTATGCCAGCCTCTTCCAGGGGTGTGTGTGTGTGTGTGTGTGTGTGTGTGTGTGTGTGTGTGTGTGTGTGTGTGTGTGTGTGTGTGTGTGTGTCAGCTACCTGGGTGGGGATACAAAGCAGTGGCTGGACAGAGAGGGTACTGAGGTCTTGGCCTAGCCACTCAGCTAAGATCTCAACTCTATAGCTATGCCAGTGGGGAGTCTTATTGGGGATCTGGAGAAAGAGGGAGAAACCAGCCCCAGACTGACTGTGGTCTCTGTGTGCTCTTAAGGGAAATTGCACTTTATGCAGAGAGCTGCATCTGGAAATACTGTGTGTGTAGCTGTCATCCTTTTGGTGTACGTCCCCCATTGGTGTCAGTGGTGAGAATTGAGGCTCCTTGATTACTGGTCCACTGGTGGGTTGTCACAAGTACCTTGGATAACCTTTTGAGGTCGACCTTCATGTGTGTGTCTTCAGTTTTGCTATATATTCCAAAAAGCTTTTCCCTTTTATTGCATTGTTTATTCATGCAAGTTGACCTCCAGGCTGGTTTGCTATTACATTTACCATTCTGTTTAACTGTGGTAGGGACTGACAAGATTTATACAGTGCTCCAGATGAAATCAGAATGTATCTGCATAACTATTAACCATGTCAACATTTTGGGGGTTTACAGTTATACTTGAATTTACACATTTTGTCACAGAATTGTAGGAAGATTGTACATTTAAAGTCTTTAAATACTATGGAATCTGCATCCACTGGTCTAGGGATTTTGAAATATAAGTTTAATAATTTGTAGTCAGACTTGACTAGGGAAGGGTATACAAGTGGGATGTGCATTCAGATGCTATATTTGTAAGGACCAGGTCAAGAGCATTTTGTCCCCTAGTGGGCTCTTTCACTACTTGATCCAAGGAATTCTTGTTTAACAAAATCAAAGAATTTTTGAGCATAGCTTACATTCGAAGTACAGGCATACCTCTCAACCAGAGCAAGAAATCTGGACAAAGCCATAAATAATCTAAGAACATAGGCCCAAAAATGAGGAAGATTTTTAGATATTGCTCTTATGAACTTAGAAAGTTGATAGAGTAACAGGTTTTGCATTAGCATGAATTTTATGAAAGGTATGACGTCTGAAACTCTTATGTCTTTCATTATTTTCTGACTTCAACCCTCAACAATTTGCCAGAAAACCACAATTTGATGAGAAACAGACCGCAAAAATCTGGACAGTTGAAAGGCATAGGTTTCCCATTTTACTGACAGATAGTTAAAGTCACCCAGGATGATAAGAGTTTTGTGTATCTGAAGATCATCCAATGCATTTAAGAAACTGACATGGTTTTGAGGGGTCATCAGAGCAGTCTTGTAACATGCTATGGTCTGATAGTTGGTTTTACTTAGCTGGACTGGAATCTCAAATAACTTTGATTTGCGGGTCTTTGGGAATCTGCTTGAGGTAATTTGATCCTTAACCAATATACATGCTCCACCACAGCTGCCTTCAGGTTTAAAGGCATGGTAGGCACAAAGCCCTGGTACAGAGGGACTTGCTTTCTGCAATTTTAAACCAGTTTCAATAATACACACATAAATGTACTCCAAATGCACGAGGAATTCAAAGTCAGCCAATTTGTTAATTAGACTCCTAGCATTGACTCGTGCCACACTGACATTGTCCAGTGCTTTATTTCTTATGTTTTTTTAGGTCATCCCTAATCAACATCCACTCATGTGGATCTATTTGGGATCTTCTCAGCCTATCTACCAGTAAATTTTTTGAGGAAGAAATGCAAGCTATAGTCAGAGACATGCCTGCCACTGGGCTATCTCCCAGTGCTTGCATGGCAACCCCACAACCCATATAACAGCTGTGATCTGTCATGATCTGAAGGCCCCACTAGCTGAAGGCTCCAAAGTCATCAGAACAGCTACAGGAAAAAACATTCTTCTTTCCAAGCTGTAATATGGCCTTCCTTTAGTTGCATTTGCATTAAAAAGAAACTCCATACAAGTCCAAACAATTACCAATCACCTCCCCAAAACCTGAACGCAACTATAAAACAATGCCAAGGGCAATGGGGGTGTAGAGATAATGATCATCTAGGTCTTGTGTGACTGTAAGGGCTTTATGGGACAGCAATGGGAGAAGTCTTTGCAGCATTAACATTTTGAACCTTGAAAGAATAAGGAACTTGTTTAGATGAAATAAGTTGACAGCCTGGCAGCCTACAGCATGATCATGCCAGAGGCCACTGCTAGCACGAAGTAAAATTTGGGGCTGCGAAAGTGCCTCACTACATCCAAAGTTGCTGGACCCATGAAGACCAGAGTCATCCAAGCAGGATGTCCTTGCACTCAGGATGTTTCTTTCCATGCGTTTTCTCAGAATGCTTTTTATGTATGCTGTGAAAACCTGAAGAAATTGAACTTTCCATCTGACTATGGGGTGAAGTAAACACAATGCAGACATGCATCCATAATATGTTCTGAGGCAGAACAAACAAAGGGAGCAGATGTATCACACATACTATGTAATTATTTACTTTTTAGAATAGATCTATAATCAGAGTCACTATCAGACAAGAAATATGAATAGCAAAGTACAAAAAATAGGCAAGAAATGCCCTATGGGTACTTTTACTGTCTTTTGGAAGCAGGTCGCTCAACAGACTGATGACAGTGAAACCACTCACAGTTAGTGAACTGCATGACAAGAAAGATATGAAGATGGCATTGGCTGATGCACCTCTGCCACCACTGACATCCTTATGTGGCAGAGGGTGAGAATCAACCAAAGTCTTTGGTGGAACTACAGCTCTGGAAAATGAGCTAGTTGGGCAACCTACAGGCAGGATATTGTCAGAAGTAATGACCACAACAATGAACAGCATAATAAATATCTTGCTGTACCAGGTGGAAGACCTGATGAATTTCGTGCATGAAGACACTATGTACACAATGCAGGTCAGAACAAGGAAATAGTAGCCTGGTGCACACAACCACAAGTAGAAAACAGCATTTGATGTGCACCATTGGGCGCACAAATGTGTAATGCAAAAAGAGACTAGCACAGCCAGATATTCTGCACTGTGCACATCACCTGCAGGCACATGAACAGTCTGATGAAAGCATGGCAGTACTAACTGTGGCTGGTAATACATCACAGTACTGCTGCACTTCAGACACATGCTGTAACACCTCATTATCATAATTATAAGGCTATGAGGCACATTTTAGAATGACAAAAACTATGGTCACCATATTGCTGGGGACCATACAATGAGCACTGTAAAAGTTAAAATGTCTAAACTTTTGCCACCTATTTTTCGTTTGTTCCTATTAAAACTGGTGGTTTTCTGCCAAATCATTGAGAACTGAAGTCACTAAATAATTACAGACATTTCGATTTTAGACTTTATGGCCTTCAGAAAAAGCACGCTAATGCAAAACCTTTTATTCTAGAAATTTTCTTAGTTAACAAGGACAACATTTAAAATTTGTCCCTATTTTGGGTCCGTCTCCTGATTACTTTTAGCTTTGCCCAGATTTCTTGTGCTAAGAGGTTGAGAGTTGTGACTGTCATACAGCAAACAAACATCAGTCAGGGCCTACTGGTAATGGGCTTCAGGACTACAGTGAGCACATATGGGTGCATGGAAGCAACTGGGACATTTACTAAACAGTGGAGTTTGTGAGAAGACCACAAGGCGTTACAGGGAACTGAAATGCTGTGGCAGGGGGGAATCTAACAGAATAGCAGCAGAGCAGGTTGCAGTCCTGTTGGGGAGGCAACTTGACAAGGAACACAGTAAAGGTCAGGAGAGGTGTGTCAGTCCTTATGATTTTTGTTAACACACACACACACACACACACACACATACACAGACACACTCAGAGCGATCGAGCAATCCCAACAAGGGTACAAAAATAGGGAAGGATTTTAAATATTGCTCTTATAAACTTAGTTCTTTTACAGTTAGTATAATAACTATATATAAAAGTTTATATGCTTTGTTATCTTCATTTTAGGGATCAAACATGTTTTGTGGTTCCCAATGAATTTTATTTGGTGGGAGAGGGGCCAAAATTAGAAGTTATGTACTCACCATAACGTTCCATCTGAGTATGTAGCTTCATTTGTCTGCAACCTGTGGGTCTTGGATCCGAGCCGGCAACTTGTTTCAAGCTAATGGATCCAAGCTCCTAGCTCCTCCCTTCACCCATAATGCCCTGCTAACCCTCCATGACCTCAGATCGAGTTTGCCCCTCAATATTTACCCAAAAAAATGGGTATCCAACTACCAATAGATCCGAAGAAGCCCAGGGGGAAGGAGGGGTGGATGGTTGCAGACAAATGAAGCTACCTACTCAGATGGAACGTTAAGGTGAGTACATAACTTCTAAATCTGAAGTAGGGAGTTCATTTGTCAGCAACCTGTGGGACAGAGTCCCCAGCTACCTGCACCTTGGGTGGCCATCATGGAAGAATATTGCGAAGCACCGCAGAGCCAAAGGATGCTCTCCCTCTAGAAATCACGTCCAGCTTGTAGTGGTTAATAAAGGTATGAGATGAAGCCCAAGTGGCTGCTGAACAAATATCATCCAATGGGACTCTAGACTTGAAGACCGCAGAAGTAGAAATGGAGCGGGTGGAATGAGCACGAACTCCTTCTGGTGCGGGTCTCCCAGAGACTTGATACGCCAATAGGATACATTGAGAAATCCAGTGTGATAAAGATACTTTTGAAATTGCTTTCCCCAAATTAAATTTGGCAAAGGAAACGAACAGCTGGTCGGATTGCCTATGGCCAGCTGTTCTATGAGTATAAAAATGAAGCTGCCTATGAACATCTAATGAATGCAGCTTGTACTCTCCCTTATTCTGATATTTAGGGAAGAAAACCGGTAAATTTATGGATTGATTTATGTTGGTTTCTGATGCTATCTTGGGGAGAAAAGAGGGATTGATCTTGAGGTACACTCTGTCTGGGTGAAAGATCAAATAAGGAGGCTTCACAGAAAGAGCTTGAAGCTCCGAAACTCTCTTTGCTGAAGTGATGGCTACAAGGAATGCTGTTTTCCAAGACAGAAATTTGAGATCTACTGAAGCAGCGGGTTCAAAAGGTGGAGCAGTCAGGGCTTGAAGAACTAATGCAAGATCCCATGGTGGCACGGCTTCCTTTATAGGGGGTCCAAGTAAGAAGGTGCCCTTGAGAAAGGTTTTACACAACTTGGCCGACATCAAAGGCCCTGTATCATGTCCCACATGGTAATGTGATATGGCTGCCAATTGCACTTTGACAGTTGAACAACTAGCGCCTTCCTGAAAGAGTTCGGTTAGGAAGTCTAATATAGACGGAAGAGGAGCCGTAAAGGGATCTAGATCATGATGCTCCACCCAGATGGAAAAACGTTTCCATTTACTGCGGTACACTTTCCTGGTGGAAGGCTTATGCGCTGCCACAAGGATGGCTTTGACTGGGGAAGAGATACCGGGAGTCCTAACTAGGAGTGGAACTGGAGCAACCAAGCTGTTAGTTTGAGATTGCCCATGTTTGGGGTCGGTAAGTTCGACGGATGAGAGATGAGATCCGGAGTGGGATCTAGAATCCAAGGAGGATTCACAAGGTGAGACCACAGGTAAGGGAACCAAATTTGCCGAGGCCAGAATGGGGCAATGAGGATCATCCTGCTCCCCAACCGTGAGGCTTTCTGTAGGAGTTGTAGCATCAGGGGTAGCGGAGGATAGGCATAGAGTAGACCGGGTGGCCAAGCATGCACCAGAGCGTCTCTTGGAGTTTCCCCTGGAGGGGGGATTAGAGCGAAGAAATTGTCGCATTTGGTGTTTGATGGAGACGCAAAAAGATCGCAGCAGGGTTGCCCCCATTTTGTGAATATCTGCTTCGCTACTAGTGGATTGAGAGACCACTCGTACGGGGTAAGAAGGGTGCGACTGAGCTTGTCCGCTAGGATGTTGGTCCGTCCCAGAATGTGCATTGCAATGAGAAAGCGGTTGGTGCAGATTGCCCATTCCCATACTCTCATGGCTTCGCGGCATAGGGGGTAAGATCTGGTTCCCCCCTGTTTGTTGATGTACCAGACAACCGACATGTTGTCCGACTGAATCGCAATCGTTCCTATGGGGAGGAGATCCTGAAGTGCTTGCAACGCGAAAAGCACCACTCTCATCTCCAGAACGTTGATATGCAGGGAGGTCTCTGTGTTGTTCCACGTGCCTTGGACTGTCCTGCCTGAATAATGCCCCCCCCCACCCGAGGTGGGAGGTGTCCGTGGTCACCGTGGCGAGAGGGGGAGAGGTGCAGAAGGGACGGCCCGTATGGAGGTCCGAGGCTTGGAGCCACCATAATAGAGCCCTCCTGCAAGCCTTGCTGATAGCAAAGGGGTGGTGAAGAGGAAGGGACAGAAAGGACCATTGCGCTAGAAGTGTCCATTGCAGTACCCGTATGTTCAGACGGGCGCATGGAAGAAGCGTAATCGCTGCCGCCATGGAGCCTAGTGCCCTCAAGACCAATTCCGCTGGAGAAGTCTCTGATTGGAGGATGGCCCGCACATGGAGTTGCAAATTCCGAATTCTCTCGGAGGTTAGGAAGGCTCGTAGCTCTCTGGTGTTTATTCTGGCACCTATGAATTCTATGACTTGTGTTGGGGCCAGAAGAGATTTTTCGACATTGATGGTAATGCCTAATTGTGGAGCTAGGCGGAGAAAGAAGTCTCTGGCTGAGCAAAGTAGATGCCTTGTTGAGGCGGTCAGGAGCCAGTCATCCAGGTACGGAAAGACCTGTATTCCCCTGGAGTCTCAGGTGGGCTGCAATCACTGCTAATACCTTGGTGAACACCCTGGGGGCTGTGGTGAGGCCAAAGGGAAGGACCCTGAACTGATAGTGACTGGCTCCCAGCCGGAAGCGGAGGAACCTCCTGGATCGTCTGTCCATTAGAACGTGGTAGTACGCATCCTTGAGGTCTATAGAGCACATCCAATGGTTTTCCCTTTAAAGGGGAAGAACAGATTTAAGAGTGACCATTCAGAATTTTTCCTTGGTTACTGACAGGTTCAAGCGGGAAAGGTCTAGAATCGGTCTCAAGTCCCCCATCTTTTTTGGCACCAAAAAGAACCTGGAGTAGAACCCTAATCTGAGCTGGTCTTGGGGGACGGGCTGGATGGCTCTTTTTCTTAGCAGCTGCTGAATTTCTGCAGCTGCAGCCTCCCTCTGATCGGGTGGTACATCGGGGAGGTTTTTGAGTTTGGGAACATGGAATAATGGTATTTTGTACCCTCTGGATATAATGCGAAGCACCCAGTGGTCTGTAGTGATGGACTCCCATGCCGCTAGGTGCTCCGAGAAGCGCCCCCCGACTGCCTCCAGAGTGGAGCAGCCGGGCAACCCTTCAGGGCTGCTGCGCGGGCCGTTCAGAGAAAGGTTCTCTGGACCCAAAGTTTCTTGGAGCCCCTCTGCCCCTGGGGCGGTGTCCTCCCTGTCCTCCTCTGCCACGGTAGGACTGGTTGTCCAGAGCGGGTTGGGAATGTTGCGATTTCCGGAACCACATCTTCTTCTGACCCTTTTGGTTCTTCGAGAAGGACCGCTGGGGAGCAGAGAAGCGGACTCCGACGGCAGACAACGTCTTCCCGTCCTTTTCGCTCTGGACAAGTGTCTCGCGAACCGTTTTGCCAAACAGGGTAGAACCATCGAAGGGGGCGTTCGCAAAGGATGCTTTAAAAGGCTCCGCAAAGTCACAATGACGGAGCCAGGCCTGACGTCTCATGACTAGGCCTGCTCCGCTAGCCCTAGCGGCTCCCTCTGTGGCGTGGGACAAAAGCCGCATAGAGGTATTAGAAATTGATCTCAGAGTGGCCATTCGGGTGGAGTACAATTGCTTGTCATCCGCCGACATGGACTCAGGGGGGGAGGCAGCGTATTCTTTGATAAGATCCCGCTGCATCCTGATGACATGTGCCATATAGTTCAGAGATCTAACCGAGAAGGTCGCTGAACTAAAAACTCACTTCCCTAATCGGTCCATCGAGCGGGACTCCTTGCTCGGTGGATGGACTGAGGGGCTCTCCTGAGCCAATTCCCTCTTCGTGGCTGCCGCCGTCAACATGGCATCTACGGGGGGGGGGGCCCTTACTCCAGTGTGATCGGTCTGAGGGGGGCTAAGTATTTTGTCCGGGCGTTTTGGTATTGGCTCCACGGTGTCCGGATCCTTCCACGCCCTGGTGGTGATGAGGTCCACCAGGGGGTCGGCCGGAGGGGACACCCAAGAGGTAGACGGGCCTGCTTCGAATGCCTCCAGAAACATGGACTCGCCGGAAGAAGACTTAGGGCAGACCACCCACCTCTGATCCTCAGCATCTCCATGATGTCTCCAAAGGAGACATCCTCAGGGGGTGATCTTGGGGAGCCTTCCCCTTCTTCCAAGTCCGTGTCCTCGGTTAAGGACTCAGGGGAGTCCACGTGCCTCCTCTTGCACTTATGCTTGTGGGGCACTTCCTCGGGGGGGGGCTGTCCGAGGAGGCCTCGCCAGCAACATCTTGTTCCAATGGAACCATCTGTGACATTGAAGCAGGCTGTCCCTTTGGCCAGGTGATGGAAGCCTGGCCCAGCAGAGAGGGAGTGCAGGGAGGAGCCAAAACAAGGACCGGGGGTCCGGATGCTCTCAACAGAGCCCTCTCCACAACATCGAAGGCCGAGGGAGAACCACTCTCTCTTGGATCCGAAAGTTGGCTCCCACTCGGATCCGATGAAGGGATCAGAACCGGCGCCGAGACCATCGGATCCGAAGGACCAGTGCGCTCCGACCTGGACGGAGCCGAAGGCACACTGAATCCCTCGGATCTGAAGCTCGGGCCACGGCTCCGAGAGGTCGGCTCCGACAGGCTCGAGGGCAGGGTTGGATCCGAAGTACCGTGTACTGTCGGCACCGACCCACCCCCGGCTCCAACGCTGCTCGGCTTCGAACGCTCCGAACCCGGATAGCGGGTCAGAGAAGGAGCAATAGGGTGGAAAAAAGGTGTCGAGCTCCCCCCCGAAGGGGGGGAGGCAAGAGCACTCCCATCTGCAGCTGGGCCTGGATGAACCTTCGCATCATCCGGTCCAAGTCTGCATCGGATAAACTAAAGGTAGATCTCGAAGAGGTGACCGAGGCAGGCCTGGAATGCCGCCTCGATGACCTCGATGGAGATCGGGCCTCCTCGGGCCCCGGGGAGAAACAGGGAGATTGGAGCCGAGGAGGAGGAGACCTAGCAGTGGAGGGAGAAGCCCGCTTAGCTGGCGGGGCCGAAACTGAGGTCTCGGCCCGCCGCTTATGGTGCTTCTCCCTCCATTTCTCCCTCCTGGCCTCCCTGTCCTCCGACGCTTTAGCGGGAGTTTGAGTCCCGGACGGAGGAAGGGGGGCAGGAATGGCAGCAACCACAGGCTGTGGTGGAGCCACGGGAGCAGCGGAGGCCGGAGCTGAGTCCGGGGGTAAAAGTCCCGCCAAGACCAGCTTCGACCTCTGCTCTTTCAGTGCCCTGGGGTTGAACGCTGCACAAATGGTACAGCCTGAGGAGAGGTGTTCAACCCCAAAGCACCGAATGCACCGAGTGTGGCCATCAGCCGGGGAGAGCTTATGGCCACACTCGGTACATTTCGAGAAAATGGCTTTTGGGGCCTCAGCCATACTTAAAAGTAAAAGGTAAAACTACACAAACACACAGGCCCCAAAAACACAACACACACACACACTCACTAACGACCAAACGAAGGGAGGGATCTAATTAAAGAAAATTATTTTTATACTAAAGAGTACCTAACACTTAAACGTTAAAATTTGAAAGAAAAAAGGAAAGTTTGACAGAAAATATGAACTTATCTGACAATTCACTTGCTGAGCTCAAGGGGATCCAGCTATCCACAAGCACGGCAAACTAGATCTGAGGTCATGGAGGGTTAGCAGGGCATTATGGGTGAAGGGAGGAGCTAGGAGCTCGGATCCATTAGCTTGAAACAAGTTGCCGGCTCGGATCCGATATCGGATCCAAGACCCACAGGTTGCTGACAAATGAACTCCCCACTTCAGATCGGCTCTTTTGATGCAGACCCCTGGAATAGAGTATAAGGCAGGACAAGCTGTTGTCCTGCTGGAGGAGGTGGGGCACCTTGACAGGTAACAAGGTCAGGCCAGAAAATTGCCCTGTGTAGGGTCCACAATAATACTGTATGCACAAACTGCAAAACATGCCACTGAGGTTATAACACTTCCATCACATACTTCACAATCTATACTGTCAGCACAGTTCTGACAGATGGCAAGTAGTGATAACATGCCAAATGCTGCTCCACTGCAGCACAGTTTGTGAATGGTTACAGCTCAGCAGCATGCAAGTTTGTGAGCATGGAATCTGGGGGGGGGGGGGGGGGGGCATAGGAGACTGCACTTAGGCAGTTCTTGACTGACAGAAATTCATGCAAACATTGAGCCATGTGTACACACAGTTGTGCACGCACTGCCAGAGGAACAAAGGAATGGTAACAACTGGAAAAGTACACCACACCACAGATGGAGGTGTCACTACAGGCCCTATGAACACAAGGCAGGCATGTCTTTAATAAGGGCAAAACAGACAAGGCCTTCAGAGATCACTATAACCAGGCAAGCCTGAGGGATTAGGCAAAACAAAGTCCTCATCAGACAAAGCAGGTATGGCAAGGACTGGTAAAAAGCCTTAATGATGTGGGTGGCCACAACAGGACAACTGTAGAGGTGCATCACATGATCACCAATAAGGTATGCAAGTCAAGACCAAGGAACATGAAATTGCTAGAGACAGGCTGACCACAAGGGGTAAACCATCAACACAAAGGACTCCGGGGAAGGTGAAAGAACCCTTACACCTGTCAGTGGCTTGGATGTGGGAGCTGGCCAGGTGCCAACTGCCTGGGTGTCTGGGCATGATATAGCAGGTTAGTAGCAGTGTATGCCATTACCGTAGGACATTGACTCACTCCTGTGAATGGCTTAGACATAACCCATCGGCATATCTGTCATCCAGGGACACTGGAGCTGCAGAAGTGACAACCTACACCACAAGCTACTTATGTACTCATAGGTTATGTACACAATTGGCATTCTGTCTTCACATGGTGTTGGGTGTAACACTTATGATCTAGTACTGTCAAAAGTATGTCATCTGCCTGCATTCACAAGTTACACAGGTAGAGGTTCCAGTATAACAAGTCAGGATGTGCAGGATGCTAGTGGGTCACCTGTGTCTGATGATGATGATGATGGCATCATGCACATGGCATAGTCTAATGTCACACTGTCAGCAACACCAACACTGAAGTACACCTTCACATCATCCATAGGAGAGACAATGGTGGAAGATGACCCTCCAGGCATTCCTATTTTTAGAGCTGGACCGCCCGTCCATATGAACTCCACCCAAATTACACAAGGATCACCAACACTGATGGCAGCAGACAGCAGTACTGCATCTAAGGTATCCACAGCCAGAAAAGAGGAGAGGTGCATAAGGAACTATTGGAACCTTGATTCCAGGGCATTCCCTGACTTGTGTATCAACCATGGCAAAAATTAACATTGTGCAGGTTAGAGATCCAGGCACAGAGAAATACAGCTCACACAATATCAGCGATATTGAGAGTGCTGTGTTCTCTGTGATGTAATGCAACTGAAGTAAAGTCTGTAGGTTATTTTGCAAAGCATACAGTTACATAACGTATAGAGCCCTGAAGCAGACACGCTTACTATGACAAGTAATAGCCATGCTGGCATCCACTGGTATATCCATGAGGACACTGGTAAATGCCTTCCATGGCCATGCAAGGCCAGCACCACAGCATATGGAAATAAAGCTCTAACTATAGTCCAACTAACCCAGATTTGATTAGCAGTTTGAGAGTCTTAGGTGCTGGCTGGGGAGGACGAGCATGCACATACTTGGTGGAGGAGGGAAAGGCATATGCACAAGGCACGTGAAGTAGTTAGATTTCCCTGGTGGAGACCGAGAAGACAGCTACATAGTGCTACCTGAAGGGAAGAAAGGGCGGACAGCCAACATCAGCTCTTCACAGAAATAAGGAGCGGTATGACAGTCCCACGTTTTGCACAACCCACACACAGGGTATTAGGAGCATGTGCAGAAGGGAGGAAATAGTTGGAAAAATACTTTCATGGCAGAAACATGACAAGGACATAGGACACCTTGATCTCTTCTTTGACCCCTACCCTTAATCTGAGTCAGTCCAGGGAAGAACAGAAGGAGTAGGTAGACCCAGTGATTGAGGAGAGACACTGGGTTCTGCTGATGGTCAGCTGCAACGGAAACAAAAACAGCTGCCAAAAAAAAAAAAAAGAGGCCAGATGATGGTTACATAATCACAGATTAGGCTTATGCAGTTGATCAAAATGGTCACACACTGCAAAAAAAAAAAACAGCATCACTATCTCCACAGTAAATGGGTGCCTTTGTCCTATGCATGGCTACTCCCGTGGCAATGGCTAACGCCTTTCTAAATCCACCAGGACATCACACCATGCCAACCATTCAGAGTTCAATTCCACACTATCAGAATCCACCCCCTTGCCCTACCAAGAGCAACAATTACCTGTGATTGCTCACAGGGTCATGGATGCAAACATTCTACTGCCACACCACAAAGAGGGCTACAGATGGGTCACCATGCATAATCCCAATGTGTGTGTGATATCCACTGGACAGGATGCTTCTAGTCCTTTTATGCAGGGCCACACAGTACAGCCAGCCACCACTCTTCATAATGAAGCTCCATCTAGTCAATGGAAGGTGTGATCTCCGACTCCCCCAACCTCCTAGCCATATATGCAGTTACTGCAGTCAATGTTCATAACCTTTCCATCTATATTAGTGCTACTGTCATCTGTCACTCTACCCACCATCACACAACCTGTGCAAATAATGAATATGTTATGCGCAGCCCTTAGGCTTAAGTGGATATAATAATGTCTGATGCTCAGAATGGCAAGTCAGTGCACTGTACATTTTAGCTTTTGCGTATTATGGCAAGCATCAGTTTTATTTTCTGCTGTTTTTTTATGGACCACAGCTGTAGAACAGGTGTTGCCTCTTTGCCAGTGCCACAACATTCTGTACATGCCTCAGTCTCACACAGGTTACTACTAAGGTTAGTTCTTCTGACTCCTCGCTGAACTCAAGTCAACCACCAAGAACAAAAAACTGATGTGAAAAACGGCTCAGGAAAAATGCCAGCGTCCACAAACAAGTATTTAATAAAATCAATGTCCTTTAAAAACCAATGTTGTGATGGAAAAAAGTCCAAAATGAGCCAAAAAACAAGAATCAACAAATCCAAATGTTATTAAATAAACACTGTACACACGGTTTAATACATTGTTGTTGTTTGGGGGGGGGGTGTAGTGTGATAGTGTTACACGTATGGGCACCCCTTCAATATTTAGACTTATTATACATCTGGGACATAAGTGTAGCCCTGTTCAGTACTTCACACACAGGCACTGACAACACATTCAACATTAGCATTTGTATGTTTTTATATGTTAATGCTCGTTGATATAACATCCTGGTTGTAGTAATACACATATACACTTCTCGCTTTTGAGAAGTAGAGTGTAAAATAACTAGAACGCAATGCATGAAACACATTGAACCACTGTGTTTAACTCAAATTACTTGTTGTTAGGTTTTCTTGATTTTGCAAGCAAAGGAAGTGGGTCGTAAGAAGTTTGAAAACACATTTCATGACATTCCACATCTGAGATGGTGTAGTGTTACATGCCATCTCCACTGTGGCCCGGAATGTTATCTGCTACAGTTCCAAGGCATATCCTGCATCCCTTGCAACACACTACAGTGGAGACAGTTATTAGTGGTCTGCTGACAATAGTCAGGGGGACCTGCATGTGGATGGAAATATGTTTACCATACCAATTAAATGACAACGTGTTAACTCTTCCTGCAAAAAAAAAAAATTTACAGGTATAGGTTGCACATGTGCCAGATGTGGGAAACATGAGAACTGCTCAAATGATGCACTGCATGACACTTGTCAGATGGAGTGGAAGGCCAGATGATGCACCAATGCCATGTTTTGCAAACGGGGAGTTGATGGCACTGTGGTCAATGGCCCCCATAACCTCAGGGAAATGGGTTATGCTGTAGAAACCAACACAGTGTTAGTTCTCTCCTCTGATATCTGTGGAAGCCAAATATGCTTCTCCCATATATTGCATCACATCAATGAACAGGTAGAAGACTTGACCGGTGACACCTGCAAAAACCCTACAGTGCCCCCTGTCGATCACTGAAAGATCCCCTGTAGCAAGGATGGTTAACGCTACACAAACTTTCATGTTCACTGGGACAGGCATGTCTTGCATCTCTCATCGATTCCATGTGAGGTTGGCACGTCTGCTAATTCCTGTATGGTGTCTTTAGCCACAAAGCAGTGTTCAACAATATCCTAGTTGTGAAGGCGATGGCATGTTAGTTGTTGGCATATCCACTAGTGATACAGAGGGTGATGATGTACAACTTCAGGTTCAAAGTTAGCCATTAACAAATGCTGTTCTCATAATACGGACCTTGCACCATAACAGAACTAAACCCCTGTGCACCTGGAAATCGTAGTATTCACAAGAGATCTTTGCAGTTCATCGATCTATTTTATAAATTTCTGAATCAGTATGCCAGATTTGAGTTCAACAGTTACATATGTGATGGCTTTCATTTGTACCTCTGCATGTAATTATATAGTCACTTGTATGGGATACCTACCATGCTTTCTCTCCAATAGTACAGTCATGCTAACTGTCTCAGAATCACCCCCTCCCAACATACTGCTGATACTGCACTATTTTATATATGGCAGTATACTATATTACACTACAATACATTCTGAATGTCAGTATATTTCAAATATTTCACACTTTCTCTACACTGTATGAATATTAAGTAACACAAAAATTAAGCTCCTCTGCACAAAGGTGGGCTAACTACAGACCCATAAGTCCAACCAGTCTTCTATGTAAAGCCATGGAAAGAATTATCATGGAGATGATCAACAGAGACATAGTAAACCTCCAGACACTGAACCCAATCCAGTTTGGTTTCGTCAAGGGCAGATCATGCCTACTCCTGGTGGACTTCTTTGAGAAGGTCACCAAAGCAACGGATGAGGGCAAAATCATTCACACCGCCTACCCTGACCTTGCCAAGGCATTTGACACAATACCCCACTCTGGCATTGTTGACAAACTCAAGAGGTTAAGTACAAACCCATATGTCACCTGGTGGATAGCCAGCTGGCTCACAGACAGGACCCAGGAAGTTAGAGTTGGAGAGTCCACCTCTACAAAGAGGCCAGTCACAAGTGGAGTCCCTCAGGGATCAGTCATTGGACCACTCCTTTTTGGCATTTACTTCTCAGAAGTCAAGGCCAATGTCAGTGGTCTCTAGCTGACTACATTTGCAGATGATTGCAAATTAGGAGCTCTCATTGAATCTCATACTGACACAAATATTCTCCAGGAGGGGCAGACACAGAGAAACAACTGGTGTCAGAGTCATGGACAAACTAAATGCCAAGAAATGCATAACAGTATCCTTTGGGAAGTCATCCATCCCTGGTAACTATCACATTCAAAAAACACACCCCTTAGAGTTGACCCAGCAGTCAGGGACTTGGATAGTAATCTAGCCTTTGATCATCACGTGTCTACAGTGGTGAGGAAATCATTCTATGTTGCGCAACTTATAAACAACAGTATGGCATCTAAGTCCAAGGAAGTCATTGTTCCACTGTATTCAGCATTCATCAGATCTATCATTGAGTACAATGCCCCCTTTGGTATGTACCTAACCAGGCATATCCAACAACTGGAAAGTCCACAGAGGTTCCTCACTAAAAGAATAGTTGAGGCCTAAGTAATATGTCCTATGCAGACTGCCTCAAGCCCCTATCCCTGTATTCAGTCTCCTACAGGCTTTTGAGGGGAGATCTATGCCTGGCATACAGGTAATTGTCACACCCCACTCTGATGGACCTCCTGCATATCCACAAAACAAACGGTACCAGAATTACCCGTTCTAAAAACTTAAACCTTGCCTGTGATATAAATAGGACCTGCTGGAGAGAGAGGTATGTTTCCCAGAGACTACCCGGTCTATGGAACGGGCTCCCCCATCCATGCAAAGCAGAGTTCCTCCCTAAACCAATTCAAGTGCAACTTGGACAATTGGATGGGAAAAATACAGTTTTGTACCTACCATAAATGTAGATGTTCGAGTGTCTTCACTGCTGCAGTCATTACACTTGGGTTATCCTGCCATCAGGCGGTCCTGCAGTCGGCCAGAGTTCCAAAGTCTTGGTCCAGCATCGGTTGCTGTCGCTTCTCCCCTGACATCAGTGCGCCAGGGGTATGTAAGATGCAGCAGACGCCATTTTCTTCAGTTTTTCTTGACCCAGATGTCAGGTGCCCCCAAAAGGATAGGCAATACATATTGCTTACAAAACATACATAAGGTAAAAACATAACCTTTAGTAGCCAGCAAATACACCACATAGAAAGAATAGTGTAGAAAGTTATAGATAAGACCCAGCTAAGGAAGAGGGGATGGCGGGTGGGTAACCAGGACTGCAGCAGTGAAGACACTTGAACATCTACATTTATGATAGGTACAAAACTGTACTATGTTCATTGTGTTTCACTGCTGCAGTCATTACACTTGGGAAGAATCCCAAAGCTGAGTTGGGGCGGCTGGTTCTAGAGAGGATTTGATGTGGCTATGAGGCCCTGCAGCACTGCAGTGGCAAAGCCAGCTCTGGATCTGGAGTAGAGAGGCAAGTGGTAATGCTTGGTAAAGGTGTGCACTGAACTCCAAGTTGCAGCTTCCAAAATGTCCTTGGTAGGTACTCCTCTAAGATAGGCAGTAGAAGTTGCAGTTGCCCTGTTAGAATGTGGTCTAATGTTAGATGGAACAGGTTTCCCACGCTGTGTGTAGCAGAACCGGACACAGTGTTATATCCACTTTGAAATGGTCTGCTTTGAAATAGCCTTTCCCTGTGATCTTGCGGCATAGGATACAAACAGTTGCTCAGTTTTCCTGAAAGCTTTTGTTTTGTCCAAGTAGAAGCGTAATTGTCTGTTTATGTCCAAGGAATGCAGAATTCTCTCCCCTTTACTCTGGAGGTTTGGATAAAATGTTGGCAAGTGAATAGTTTGGTTAAGAGCCACACTGGATACCACCTTAGGCATAAATGAAGGGTTTGTTCTTAAGGAAACCCTGTCTTGGTGAAAAATGATGAAGGGCTCCACTGCCATTAGTGCCTGTAGTTCTGAGACTCTTCGTGCTGCGGTTACTGCCAGTAGCAGGGCAGTTTTCCATGATATATATTTTATTTCTGCTGAATTGGCTGGCTCAAAAGGTGGTAAAGTGAGTTTTTCCAGGACAAAATTGAGGTCCCAAGTAGGTGTTGGTGCTCTCCGGGGCGGTCTTACGTTTTTAGCCCCTCTGAGGTACTGCTTTAGCAACGGATGAGAGAAAATAGGAGGATCTGTGTTGTAATGAGCTGAGATGGCAGAAGCGTGGATCTTAATGGATGAGAAGGATAGTCCTTTGTCCAGCATCTCAGTTAAGTTATTGTAGTATCTGAGGAATGTTAGAGACAAGAGGGTCAAGGCTTTGAGCCTGGTTCCAGGCACAGAATCTCTTCCACTTTTCTGAGTAAGATTTCCTGGTGCTAGGTCTTCTGGCCTCCAAAATGACATCCATAACAGCTTTAGAGAGAGGTGTTGCCTGTTTGGCTAATGAATCTGCCATGCAGACAGGGATAAGGTTTTGAGCTGACTGTGCAGGATCTGATTGTTTTGTTGAGTCAGAAGGTGTGGAATTAGCAAAATCCAAGGTGGGCCTTGAGCTAAGTTCTTTAAGATTGGGTACCAATGCTGGCGTGGCCATTCTGGAGCAATCAGAATCATCTGTGGTTTTTCTTGTATGGCTTTTAGGAGAACCTTCGAAAGGAGAGGCAGAGGAGGGAAGGCATAAACGTGTAGGCTTTTCCAGCTGAACGAAAGAGCATCCACTTTCCATGCTTGTGTGTGATAAGTCCTTGTGCAGAATTTTTGTAGTTGGCAGTTCAGTGGGGAGGCAAAAAGATCTATGTCCGGGCACCACCATTTTTGCATTATCATGCTGAAAACTTGTGGATTTAATTTCCACTCGTGAGGATCCATGATGTTTCTGCTTAGGTCGTCTGCCAGAGTATTTTTCTTTCCATGCAGGAATTGTGCTTGCAGATGAAGTTGGTAAGTTAGATCTGTGTTCCACAAGGTCATGGCTTGTCTGCATAGGGGGTAAGAATGAGTGCCCCCTTGCTTGTTTATGTACCACATTACTGTGGTGTTGTCTGTCTTTAACAGTAATTGTCCTGGATGCAGAAGGTCCTTGAAAGCTGTTAGGGCATTTTGTACAGCTAACATCTCTTTTTGATTGATATGTAGATGCATTTGGTCTGTGGTCCATTTGCCCTGAATACATTTTCCTGCCATGTGTGCTCCCCAGGCATAATCCGAAGCATCTGTTGTTAAAGTCTGCCTGGCTGTGGGTAGAGTGAAAGACTGACACTTGTTGAGGTGACATGCCTGTGCCCACCATCGAAACTCCTGTTGTAGGCAGAGAATTAGTGGTATTACTGTTTCCAGGCTGTGAGAGTGTTGAGTCCAAACACTTTTTAGGTACCATTGTAATTTCCTTATATGCAGTCTGGCATATGGAATTAGAAGTATGCAGGATGCCATGAATCCCAAGGCCTGCAGAATTTTTCTTGCAGGGAGTTGGGACTTTGTTGTCATCAACTGAAAATACTGAGTCAGTTGTCCTTGTTTGTCTGGCGTGAGATAAGCCATCTGGGCCGTTGTATTTAAGCTGGCACCCAGGAATATTATCTCTTGTGAGGGCACTAGTTTTGACTTCTTTTCGTTTACCGTGTACCCTAGGCAACTTAATAACTTTTTTACAAACGCCAGATGCTTTAGAAGAATGTCTTTGCTCTCTGCTTGAATCAGGCAGTCGTCCAGGTATGGATATATTTGAATTCTTTTTTGTCTGCAGAATGCAATTACTGGTGCCAGGCACTTTGTGAAGACTCTGGGCGCAGTAGATAAGCCAAAGGGCAGTGCAGAGAATTGGTAGTGCATTGAACCAACTATGAATCTGAGGTATCTTCTGCAATTTTGTCTGATAGGGACATGCAGGTATGCCTCTGAGGTCCAAAGTAACAAGCCAAGATTTCTTGCCCAACATGGGAAGGAGCTGCTGTAGTGTCAACATTTTGAATTTCGGAACATCCAGGTAAGTATTTAGAGTGGAAAGGTCTAGTATGGGTCTCCAGGCTTTGTCCTTTCTGGGGACCAGGAAGAGTCTTGAGTAAAAACCTTGTCCTTGTTCCTGCTGTGGTACTTTTTGAATAGCTCTCATGTCCATGAGGGCTGTAAGTTGTCTTTGTGCCTCTGCCCATTGATTTTGTGGCAGGTCTGGCATTCCTTTTAGCCTTGGTAAAGTGTGAAAATGGACACAATATTCAGCACCCATTTGTCCTGGGTGATTGTTTGCCAGTTTTGTGAAAAAAGTGCTAGTTTTCCCCCTAAGGGAGTTGCCAACAGGGAAGAGTTACGCATTGGAAGGGGAAAGTCATTCAGATTGTTTTCTGTAAGGTTGTGACTTGTCCTCACCTCCTTTTGGTGTTGACGCACCCCACTGTCGTGGTCTGTAAGATCCTTGGGGCTGAGATCCGCCTCTTGGGCGTCTGTATCTGCCTCTTTGTGGCCTGTCTGACACTGGAAAGGACCAATTTTTAGTAGGCCAATTTCTGCTAAATCTTGGTGGCTGTACCTGTAAGAAATCATTTACTGTTTGCATAGATTTTGCCTTATCCTCCATTTTCTTTAATACCTCCTCTGCTTTAACACCAAATAAAATATCTTGCTGTAAAGGAGCATCCAATAATTTCGCCTTAACATGGTCTGGTAAGGTTTGTTCCTTTAACCAAGCATGCCTTCGAATCACAGATCCTGTAACTGCTGCTCTACAAGAAGCTTCTAATGAATCAAAACCACATTGCAAAGTATGTTTTCCCACTTGTTCAGCTGCATGCAATAAATCCTGCATTTCCTTGAAATCAGGTTGTTCTGCACTTGCACTCATTTTCTGTTTTAACTGAGACAGTAAATACTGTTGATATTTAAGTATGTGAAACTGGCAGTTTAAAGCTCTCACTGCTAAAGTTGCAGAGGTGTAAACTTTCTTCCCCCATCTGTCTAATGCTCTGGAATCCCTGTCCGAGGGGACTGGATTTTTAGCCGTGGAGGCCTTTACCCCTTTGGGACCCTGGGAAATAGTTTCTGGGTCTGTAGCAGGGTTTTTATAAATAAATTTGCGTGAGTCAGGGACTCTGTAGTACCTGTCTGGCTTGACTGGAGCAGGAGGTAAAGAATCTGGATTTAGAGAACACATCGTCCACAATATCCAACACTGGTGGAATAGCAAGGGGCCTGTGCTGAGGCAATAGAAGGAAATCTCTGAGCCTTTTCTTGGACTCAGAGTAATCCTGGCCCTCCCAATGGAAATGCTCCCTCATGGTGTGTAAAGTTTCCCCAAAAGAGTAATCCTCAGGAGGAGAGGCTGAAGGAAAAGATTCTTCAGCATCAGAGTCCTCATAGGGGGGTAAGGAATATCCCTGGTCTGAACAGGAGTCAGAATATACAGAAACCTGGTCAGAGGAATCATAATCTGTATCCTGCCTAGGCCTTTTATCAGGAGGGGGATGGGTACCCATGATCAGAATAATTAAGTCTTCGGCCATTTTGAGCATCTGCTTTTTAGGCATGGAGGCCTGTGCAGGAGAATGCTGTACTTGCTTCGTCTTTAATGTTGGTTTAGACTTGGCTGTAGATGCAATGGTAAGTTGTGTAGGTCTGAAAACACCCACAGAAGCCGATGCCTGCTCAGCGGCTCCAGACCCATCTGAAGGGTTAATCTCCGTAGGCCCAACACCTTGAGTATCCACAGGCCTAGGCAACTCCACGTGGGAGTCGGTCGTGGCCTGCAGCTCTGAGGTAGCGGGTGTCAGAGGCTGCGAAAGCGCCTCACTGAGAACCGGCGAACCGGCAACTGGCCTAGAAGAGGCTTCGTCAGTTTTGGGCCTCGGGTGCCTGTCGTTATCCTTGCGTTTTTTCTGTATTCCGGTCATTGATTGCTCCGACGGCATGATATAATTAAACCTTTGGCCAAAATAATGGCGTGCAAAATCAAACCGACGTTTAATAGTGCGTTTGTTAAATCTAGCACAAAACCGACAACTAGTGACGTTGTGATCTGGGCCTAGGCATGGAATACAGTAAGAATGAAAATCCTTATGAGGTATTTGCTTCCCACAAGAAATACAATTATTAACTTTTACTGACATCGGTCTGAGGCAAGAAAAAGTTTCCCCAACGGGGTACTTAGCTTTATTGAAGATTTCGGATCTGAAATTGAATTTGAAATCTCAGGAGTCTGCCGACCGGCACTTGCGAACTGCTTTTGCTTCGGGCACCGCGCGGCAAGAAAGACTGAAGAAAATGGCGTCGGCTGCATCTTATATACCCCTGGCGCACTGACGTCAAGGAAGAAGCGACAGCAACCGACGCCGGACCAAGACTTTGGAACTCTGGCCAACTGCGGGACCGCCTGACGGCAGGATAACCCAAGTGTAATGACTGCAGCAGTGAAACACGATGAACATCCGGAAATTCATCCCTGGCTTGGTACCTATGTCTCTGATGCAAACAGGTAACCTGTAAATGGTTCATCTCCCTGGCCCATGCTTACACATATCAAGGGTATCAGAACTTGTCAGAGATTTGGGATACATGACTAGGCTTAAAAAGGCCCTTGTAATCGTTAGCCTAGTAAACACCTATGAAGCATGAGAAAACTTCCCACTTTTCGATCAACAACACATTCTATGTTATAAGAAATAGACATGCAAGGTTAAGAAATCTGGAATAGGGGATCACTCCTGCATGATTCTTCTACAAAAAAAGGTGCCTTATGAAAGTGAACGTGAACACAGTTATTCCACAAGTCTTGAAACACAGACTGATATGAAAATTCCACAAACTGAATCCTATCATCAGACCGGACAATTAAAACACAGTTAAATCAAAAGTATGATCCAAACAGAAACTCTCCCTAAAAGCATTAAAAAGAACATCCCAAAGACATGCTGTAGGTGAATTGGACACTCTAAATTGGCCCTAGGTGTGAGTGCGTGCATGTGTGTGCCTTCTGTGGAAGGTTGGGTGCCGGACTGGCAACTCGACACCGTAAAACTCCACTGCCAATCATGAGCGGACAGGTGATCCGCTGTGGTGACCCCTAACCGGGAAAAGCCGAGAGAAGAAGAAGCTGTTCGTGACTCAGTCCATTGTAGTTCTCTCCCTTTTGCCCTTACACCCTTCACAAGTTTACAGCTGTTTAAACAGTCTTGAACTGACCTAGTGTGTTACTAGAACTTCTTCTAAAATGGGGTTGATGCTATTTATTCTGATACAGCACATGCTAAACTTTCCACAACCAGAAAGACCTACTCTGGTACAAGTATTTTTGACAGTACATTTTTCTATAAAAGGGGAGACTACCTTAATGTAGGACTCTCTGTTTTACCTGTACTGATAATACAGTCTGGCATAAGTTAAGCTGAGGCAGAGAGTTTCCTGCTGTATGAAATATGATTGCACAGTACAGTAGTTAATTAACCCTACATCTCAGCATTCGTTACAATACAGCAAAACATTCAAAGTGCTGTGCAGCACAATTTGTACTGCAGTGCAAAACAATCAAGCATGCACAAATTCCTCAATAATGTCACATTAAAGGTGTTCCTTACCTGAAACCTGAGAATGATGGTCCATATCAGACCAAGGGTCAGTCTGTGGTTCCCATCCACGATATCATGGGAGCCCATGTTTTCTAAGTGCACTCTTTGCTCCTTTAAGAACTGAAGAGCTTTGTCCACATTTTCCAAACAGTGGATACGCATTCTTCCCTTGGTGGGTTTCGGCTGCACAAAAAAATAATAAAGAAAGGAAACAAGTTAGGAAATGCATAGCCTCTTGATTTAGCAAACACTGACAAATACAATTACAACAAAAGTATGTTCATACATATACAGACTATAGTAACTCTGTTCAGCTTGTAGCACAAAAAAACTAAAATATTGGTTCTGAAACTTCAAAACACAGGTTTAATTAATTAATTAATTTACAAGGGGTAGGACTATCTACAGACAGCAACTTTAGATAAACCAAAAAGATATGCACTAAATGAGTCTAATCGTTTAAAGCAATTTAATTGCCGTTAGATGACTATGGCAGTTGGGTACACATTAGCTTACTGCTGATCCTGCTGAAGTTTATATCTCAAGTTATAATATTTAGATATTTTCTTTGGCAAAGGAGTTTACATTTTTATTCTGTGATTTTGTTGGTGAAAAGTACTGGACATTTTGTTGAACTGTTTTGTTTATAAAGTATTCCTATGTTTAAAAAATATTTATAAGGGATGAAATACAAGATACTTGTATTCAGCATGGGAGAAGAACATAAATCAGTAGCAGTTCTTGCATGCAGTGCTTTTTGGAAATAAACAGTCTATGCAGTGAATGTAGGCACTTTCACAGTTCAGCTTTCTGACATAGCTTCATATTGCTCATTATTCAAAAAAATGTAGTGCTTACAGACAGTGAACACAATTCACAGCAGACTCCCCAGCTTTAGCACAAGTTATACCAGAGACAAATAGAGAATAGTTTTACAAACATCAGGCAGCAATTCCCTCAATACACAGTGTAAAACACCTTCCTGTTCCTTTCCAGGCCAGGAGATTCCTAACTCTCCCCTTTCAAGAATTATCCATTTCTAGCAGTAGCGACCCTACTGCACCCTGACTGAATCTAGTTCCACCCTTGTTTCCTTGGAACATTACCAAAGTGAAGATCCATTAGTTTCAGCCCCCCATGGATGGGCTGGAAAGTCCAGCCATGTTAAGACGGTAGTGGTCCAGATGAAGAGTAATCTTGAATCTGAATGGCTGGTGTGCTAATACTCAACAAGCAAGCACAAAATTATCACCATTCTGCATATTAAGCTACTGCAGAGGGCCATAATCTGTAAGCAGGATAACACCTTAATCTAAAAGACATTATTTTAACATTTTGAGGTCCCCATTTAATGGCCAAGTACTCCTTTTCAATCACTGGGTAATGTCGCCTAGCATTACAGAGTTTATGACTAATGCAGGAAATAGGATGGTCATTCTCTTCTACATTATGTGATAGGACTTGGCATCCTTACTTCAGAGGCATCAGTAAAGACAATAAATGATTTTGAGAAGTCTACGGCTATAAGATGGGTAAACAAGCACATGTTCTGTCAATTTATGAAATGCCTGTTTTGCGGCATCTGTCCACTTGGCATTCACCAGGTCCCTGTACCCCTGGTTAGATCAGTCAAGGGACAGGCAAAAAAGGCAAAGTCTGGGACAAACAGATGTGTATATATATATATATATATATATATATATATATATATATATATACCCAGGAAAGATGTAGTCTGCATTTATTTTGTGGGCCTGGACCAATTCCATAGTGTGTTGATCTTTACAGCCTTAGGCTTTACTATTCCCCTGCCTGTTATGCAGCCCAAATAATGGATTTAAACCGTGCCTATACTGCAGTTAGCTGGGTCTGCTGTTGGTGGCTGTTGCTTGTCCCTCTCTAACATAAATGACAAGCAGGCGGGGTAGTTCATTTAGATGCTTTATTACATAGAAACACATCAGGAAGGATAGCAGCATCATAAAACAAACAAACTGATTAACTGACAGACCTTATGTACATACGTGCTTACATCACAACAGCTTACTACAAAATGGCAGTCAGGCTCACACGTGCTCAGTATTTACACACTTGTGCAAGCCCTTAGTAGCTTCTTAAAGGTATATACACACACACACAATGATCTACATCCTCCCTCTTAAAAAAACTGCCCTTAGTAAAAACAACATTGGAGTTAGACATGCATTATTACAGACATTAGAAACAAGCACAGTGTTCATTGTCCACGTTGTCATGTATCTATATAACATGGTCTGGAGATACGACCAGATCTGGTAACATGGCAATCTGGACTGGGTTTAGTGAGAGGGAACTTCTAGATTCATCACAGGAACAGGAATATTCTCTGGAACTGGAACACTGTACAACTCACTCGGAGATAAACAGTCTATCTCACAGGCTATGTTCTGTGGTATAGGCTCGGACCAGCATCAAATGTTTCAGAGTCCGCCTAAACTATACTCCTTGTGATTCCACAATGTACAACCTCGGCTCTGGGCAAATATTCTTCATGACTCCAAAACGATCATAGCGTTTGGACATTTGCATCCTTACCACTTCTTCTCGTAATGGATTGAGCAGTTTGCTGGTCTTATCGTAGTAGGACTACTGGGTTAAACGCTTCAACAGATTGGTTTTCACTGACCTGCTGTTCGACCTGCTGTTCTTAACACATGGAACCAACAACTGACTACTAACTGGTAACGTGGTTCTTGTTTGTCTCGACAGAAGTCTCTGAGCAGGTGAATAAGATGTTTTATCACAAGGAATATTTCTGAGATTCAAGAGATTCAGGAAAACATCACTGTTGTCTCATTATGACACCTCGAGTAACTGTTCTGCACTCTGAACTGCATGTTCTGCCAAATCATATGACTGAGGATACTCTAGGCTACTTGTGACATGAGTAAAGTCGCACTCTTCGGGAAATCTTTTGAACTGTTGGCTTGTAAACTGGGTGTCACTGTCAGAAATAACTTTATGCGGACTACCATGGAGTGCAAGATGATGCTTCACCTTAGTAGTGACAGTATTGGATGCTAGGTTACGAAGTAGGTCAATCTCAAACCAATTAGAATAACAGTCTACTAATACCAAATAATGTTGACCATTCCACTCCAAAATGTCAGTAGCTACTGTTGACCAAGGTAGTTCAGGAACCTGGTTCAGCTGAAGTGGTTACTTCTGTTGATGTGGATTAGTACTATTACACACAGAAAAAGATGAAAGTATTCTCTCAATGTCTTATGACATAGAAGGCCAAAATACTAGTCCTCTCACCCTTCTTTTGGTACAGTCTGTTCCTGGGTGACCACAATGCAGGACAGTATGTACTCTTGTTGCAAGGACTTTGGAACAACCACTTTTGGACCTTTCATAATGATACCTTTTGTCAGACAAAATCTCATCTCTGTAAGGAAAATAAGGTTGCACTTCTTGAGGTAAACTAGATTGCTTTGACGGCCATCCTTGACTGACAAAGTGGTTGAGCCTTTGTAAAACTGGATCGGTGGCTGTGTGATCTCTCAGCTCATCAAGACGTGTGAAAGAAAAATTTCTCACTTCCATGACTACAAAATCAAGGTTCTCATTCTCATGCTGTTCAGTGGAGTTTCTGGGTGATCTGGATAATGTACCAGCAAGATAGAGAAGTTTGCCTTTCTTGTAGACAAGAATGAAATTATACTTTTGCAATCTCAACATCAAGTGTTGAAATCTGGCTGGAGCTGTATACATAGACTTTCTCAAGATAGTGACTAGAGGTTAGTGGCCTGTTTCGATCAGGACAGATCTACCATAAACAATCATGGAACTTCGAACATGCAAACACAATTGCCAAAAGCTCTTTACCGATCTGAGCATATTGCATTTCAGTTTGGGTAAGAGTACTTGATGCATAGGCAACAGGTTGACCCTCTTGTAGAATGACTGCACCTAGTCCAAATCTCGAAGCATCACATGAAAGAGTAACTGACTTATGAACATCATAATAGCTGAGAGTTGGTGGACTAGAAATTGTCTGTTTCAGGACATCAGATGCTCTTTGGTGTTGCTCTAACCAAGATCAGGATACATCTTTATGTGTCAGCTCTCTCAGTGGTGATGAAAGTTGGCTCAAGTCTAGAGTGAACTTGCCTAGGAAGTTAACCATGCCAAAAAACGTTGCGGGGCTTGAACACTGTCGGGAGCTGGCAACTCAAGAATGGCTGTTTGTTTAGAAGGGTCTGGTCGTAGGCCTGAACCAGTAAATAAATGACTGACATAAGTTACTTCTTGTAGCCTGGATTTGCATTTCTGTGGATTGAGCTAAGATTCACGTGACGTGCTCCTTCCAGAACTTTTTTGAGGTTTCTGTCATGCTCAGCTTCACCATTACCTCCTACTAGTATGTCGTCTACTATAATAGCACAAGGATACCCAGAAAAAAATTGTTCCATTGCACGCTGAAAGTCTTTACTTGCAGAATTTATCCCAAATGGCATTCTCAAAAATCTGTACCTGCCAAACAGCGTACTGAATGTAGCGAGCAATGAGGATTTCTTGTCAAGCTGAATTTGCCAAAATGAACTCTTTGCATCTAAGACAAAAAAAAACAGTGGCACCTGGCATCAGAGCAGCAACTTTCTTCAACTGCACGCATTAGATGATGAGGTCTTTTTAGTGCTGTGTTCAAATCTTGTGAATCAATACATATTCTGATGTCAACCAACAATAGGAAACTCAAACACCGTAAAAATCCAAAGAACGAATATGAGCAGAGAAAACAAGCAAAATCTATTTTATTAACAAAATGGTAAGCACTTTTGTCTTAAACAATTCCAAAACTTCATCAAACAGTGCCACTACTAACTGCCCTGTTTAAATAACATCATGAAACACATGATCAATGACATCAGCCTCATAAATAAATATTCATGAATTACATCATAAACAAACCACCCCCTCCAATGTGCTTAAAGAATGTAATAAACCATAATTTAAAACAAATAATTTAATATTGAACCTTTAAAAACATAACACTTTTCCTAAAACCTTTTTGTGAAAAATGAAAAATAAGATTCAAACTTATGCTTATATAAATTTTAAATACATTAATCTTATATCTTTGAATACAGGCATATACAAGCACTGCTTACCCAGCTCGGTATAAAACCAACAAACCCAACCCATACTTATGTATTTATTATATACTAACAAAACTGGTATACCAAAATAAATGAGAACTAAAAAATACATTTGTCAAAAATTATTGATCTAATAAATAATTTTGTGGAGAATGTCCTACTGGAAGCATATAAAACAGCCTAAAAATATTCAAATATTATTGCTATTATGCATACGGCACCCAAACAGCGAGTTGAACCCTGATCCTACTCTATGTTCCTCCAATACCAACCGGGTTGCCTCTCGGACTCAAACTGAAGAAATTGGAGCTTTTTCTGGCAACACGTTATCTTGGCCATGCTTCCGTTGATACCATGCCCTTTTAGACATGCCTCTTCTGTTGCTCGTCCCTCTCTAACATAGAGGACAAGCAGGCGGGGTAGTTCATTTAGATGTTTTATTACACAGAAACACATCAGGGTGAATAGCAGCATCATAAAATATAAACAAACTGATTAATAGACAGACCTTACATACATACATGCTTACATCTCAAACAGCTTATTACAAAATGGCAGTCAGGCTTACATGTGCTCAGTATTTATACACTTGTGCAAGCCCTTGGATAGCTTCTTAAAGGTATATACACATACATTGATCTACAGTGGTCCACCTTGTTACATGGAATTTGAAATGACCTGCAACTTACGGAGATGACTTTCCCAAATGTTGGAGAAAATTAAAATACTATCCACATAGGCTTCCAAATATTTTGAATGGCTTCTAAGTATGCAGTTTAGGAGTCCCTGGAGCATCACTGGTGCTCCATGTAGACCAAATGACATGAGTCTATAGTAGAGCAGGCTATTGAGCAAGAAAAATGCCATTTTCTCTTTTACTTATGGAACTGTACTGTGCTTTGCCTAACTTATCAACAAGTTATTTACTTAGAGCACAGGAGAAAAGTCAAATCTGGAGATGCTGTTTTCTTTAGCGAAGTCACTGACAAATCTGATAGATCCATCAGGCTTGGAGGCCGATACAATGGGAGTTATTCCACTCAGTCTTGGAGTCCTCTACAACACATGTTTGAAAATTTTCTGCACCTCATATTTAACTGATAGGTGTTGGGAAAAGTGCTCCAAATGTGCTGTATGGAACTAAGAAATCTGGGTAAAGACCATCTGCCCCAGGGTGTCCATACGGCCATACAGAATTAAGCTATTTATTTTGAAGAGCTGAATGGGTGGGAAATGAGGGAGGTAGGAAATGAGGTAATACAAGCAGGGACGGTGATAGATGTAATTTTGTATCTATGTTAGTACAGAAAGTGGCCATGCAGTGGGCAGCATTATTAGAATTAAATGGACTACTGAGGTAATCCATTTATTCTGTTTTTGATTTATATGCATTTTGTTTTATTTATTTCTTTTTAATGCATGCACTTTTGAGAGAGCAACAGTGTCCAACATTTGCTGACTGTAAGCTTTGGATTATTTTCAAGCTTTGTCTGCCGCATGCGTTCATTGTCCTATCCTGTCTATTCCCCAGTGAGGGCAAGAGGTGGTCAGGGAAGGCCGATGCATAGGCAACCATAGCAGTAGTCTGTGACTTAATTTTGCATTTTAGTATGGTCCTAAGCCCTTCCCCTGGACAGGGAACAAGTGATCCATATCACTGCAGATGCCATTTTGCTCTTCCCCTTTACTGCATGCTCCCATGCACCTTACATGAGAATTGCTACATCTGCGACTTGGTAACAGACTGCCTGCCCCTGGACCTTCCTCTTTCAGTAATTTTTGGTCAGAGATGAACCACAGTGGATACATGTTTTATTCTATTTTTTCCTTTGAAATTAAAAATATTAATCTTGTAGAGGGAGCAAGGTGTTTACTAAACTGAAAAGCCATACTGCTTTCTGTCAAACAAGTAACTGAGGACAAGTTTATAGGACCAACTTCAGTTAAAAGTTGTACTATGCTGTATTTGGCAAAAGAGTGATTACTTGTTAAATTGTCTATGGTAGTACAGTTATGTGCAGTCAAAGTTGCAGTTAATTTATTATGGTCATCTATAAGTCAGTGCTATACCTGAAAGTGAAGTAGGTCTGAACAGTTAGTGGTCAGCATCCTGTCAAAGGCTTAGCAGTTACCTGTAAGGCAGCTAGTCTTACAGGAGAATGAGCTGTCTATGTAATGTAATCCGAAAGAAAAGGGCAGCTGGCACAGGTATTAAATGAACCCAGTTAAACTTTTCCAGGGTGATGCACCATTTTTGTAAATGTGAGTGCATCAATGATTTTAACATGTTTTGGGGAAGGATGGCAGAGGACAAACATGGAGTCTGACATGACTGCCACTGAGGCAAGAGTATTTTATGCAAATGGAGGTATGATCTGCAATGTTCAGGGATGCAGTTACATTAAAGATGCATTTTCTCTTCCCTCTCTGCAGAACTAGATGAACAACCCCTCTATCAGCACCCAAATGCCACAGTCTTTTCTTGAAGCAACAGTTTAGCATCTCCAGACTAGTTAAGAGCCCAACAGACCATTCACTTCTGGCCAGGTAGCCCAACTGGCCCATTTATTCCCAAATCTCAACAGTCAGGTGGGCAAGGAGTCAGCTAGTTTGCTGGCTCAGCACAGTGGCCTACCCCACCCCTCCCCAAGGCAGTTTTCCAATTTCCACTGCATGCTTCCTGCTGTAGGCAGCATGCCTCCATGCACACTCACTTGGCTACTTTGGATACATTATAGCAGTGCATGCTCATAGGCTTATGCTCAATGGGATTAACACCTTCTGTTCCTGCTGTCAACAAACTGGTGAGTTAGTGTTGCCACCCCCAGGATGGGCAACCCAATAGTGGCTGCTCATTACCATCCTCGCTGGCCAACTCCCTCAGACACCTATGCTACTAACAGAACATGGGGCAATTTAGCTGTAGTCAGGGCTTTATCCCTCTATGCCACCTGAGCCACCTTGATGTTTTTCTCTTACAAGAAGAAGTGCATCTGTCCCCACCAACTCAATCTTTTTCCAAGGGGCAAGCTTTGACAGATGTTGTAATTAATGACTGAGGGTTGTGGGAGATCATAACAGCTGATGTTCTTCCACTATAAATATTAAAAAGTTCTTAAAACTGCAGAGATTCCCAAAATCTTACCACAACACAAAATGTGATGTTTCACACTGTCCATAAAACAATTACTTAGGCCCATCTCCCCATCACTCAGTCATTCTACTCTTCAACCAAAATTAACTTCACTCCACAGTTTTGTAGTGGTCAACTTCTTGACATACACCCCCCCACACAAAGTGTTTGTCCCGACCTGTCTTTGTGTATGTATGCATATATAAATATGCCCATCCACATTCCTCAAATCTCCAGTCCCACCTGAAACAAGCCCCAGTGCACGAATACTGGTTTCAACCAAACAATATGAGCCCCTCTCTCTCAGGTCTCTGCATTCCTTTTCCTACTCCTCATCTGTCATACCACTTCGTCATCATCTGTACTGTCAGAAGACAGACCTTTATTAAATTATCACTTATGACATAGGCAAACATACATTAACAGAAAAGAAAAACTATATTTACATTTTTCCATTTACATACATTATACATCACATCTTTTCTTTCTTTGTAGCTACCATCAGTCCAGCACTGCATAAATTGCTGAATTCCTGCCTTCACTTAAACCGCACTCCTCATCCTCCTGAACATTCTACGTGTATTGCTTCCACAGTTTCCATTTCTGTCTATATAATTTGCTCCTTCCCTTTTCTAAACATCCCTATTCCAATTACTCTATCTCTTTAATAGCATGCAATACTTCAAATACAGTTGGTTTAAACTTAGATTTCCATTTTCTATTTTTTTTTTTTTGCGACCAACAGAATTAAACTTAAAGGGCTACACTATGTTTAGGCAATTCAGATCCTGTGTCCCAACTCAAAAACATAATTTCCTCACTTATTGACTCTCTTCAAGAGGAATCTTGATGAGTGGATGGGAGATAGTAGGTTTACCCCGGGTATCACTTCTGTGTCACTGTTAGACAGAGGCACAGTATACTAACCTTGAAAAAGGGCATAGCAAAATTCATTTAAAATGGGTGGCGAAAGCCAAACACACTCTGGCTAGGCTTATAAATGTCCTAGGGCAGATAGCCTAGTATGAACCTATTATATCCATTTGCTCACCCAATACTTCTGACAGGGTACTCTATAGGGAATGTTTAAAGCCTTACTACACTTCCAAACATACCTCTCAACCTCTTTTCCCAGGAAATCCAGGGACAAACATCCAAAAATAGGAATACATTTCAAACACTAATCTTATAAACATGAAAAGGTGCTAGAACAACAGGTTTTGTGTTGGCATACATTTTCTGAAGGATGTAAAGTCTGAAATTCAAATGTGTGTCATTATTTAGTGACTGTAATCAGAGATTTGCCAGAATCCACAATTTTATGAGGAACTGACAAAAATATGAGGAAAAATTCTGGACATTCTAAGAAAATCTGGACCATCTGTGAGCTGTGACTCCAAACCATATGTTCCTTAGTTGCCTCTTTCTTTCCCATCACACCTCCAACATTTGTTATCTACCAGAGGAAAAAAAATTGTAGCCTTCTTGGGATATAAAAACACATATGTAAATACTTACAAGCAAAATCCTAAACGTTCTGGACTTTGTTGCACACCTGGGAGCCATACACGTCCTCACATTGTTCTCTTGTAAACTGCTTTTCAGGTCTCCTTTCCCAATCTTTTCTAACCTCCTCTGAACAATTCATAAAATTGTCTTGCAATATTTAACATGCTCTACTAATGTTCCTTTTTTTTAATTAATTAATTCATTTATTTATTTATTTTTTAACAGCAGCTTCTTGTCTAGATTCAACTAAAAACTCCTTGCAGGTCTTTCACTTAAGATTCCCCTAGCCCTGTGTTTTTGCCTATACTCTGTTAATCCCTGGTAAGGAAGGCAGTCTCTAGCTTACAGTCCAAACATATTGTTGGCCTCATCCTGCTCTATTATCTTTCTTTCTCTAGTTATTTGCTCCCAGTACCTTAGTCAATTTTCTCCAGTAAATTCCAGCCAAACCTTGCCCATTTTTGTACCCCTACTTGCAGTCATCCCTATTGGGAAAATATCCTTTCTCCATTCTCTTGTTGGCTTAGCTCTTAGAATTCTTTCTGCTGTTTCAATATAATATTCTGCATGGTTGTATTTCTTATGGATTAAGGTCTACATCCAAAATCCTACTCTCTGTTTCTTGAACTTCCCCCTGCTTCATCATCCTCCCTTTCCATTTTGAATTATAACCGTCTGCTTGTGTTATGTACAGGAGCCTTAACTACATAACTCTAAAATATCCCTTCAAATCAGGTAATCCCAAACCACCTTGTCCTATTGGAAGGTTCAACTTATCCCACTTAACACTTTCCCTCTTCCCTTCCCAGATATATTCCTTCAACTCTTGATTAATTATTGTTTGCAACTTCTCTTCTGGTTGATAAAAATATTCCTGACCAGTATTTAAAACTGAAAGGACTAAAAACATTTTCTCTGCTTGTATATGACTGTCCATTTCCATAAGCAAGGGCTTCCAATTTCTCAGTTTTTGCATTTTCTTTTGTTTAGTCTCTTCCCACATATCCTTAGCTGCCATTACAGAAGCCTTTTAATCCATACTCCTGAATACTTCATCTTATCTTGTCCCCATAAATATGGGCATTTCTGAACCAATTCTTGTGTGGGTACACATGCTGAGCTGAAACACTACCATGTACAACTTTTCAAGTAACCTGTCATAATGTTCTGAACACATTATGTGCTTCAGACACAAACATTGAAACAAGACCAGGTAAATTCAGTGCCTTGAAGGAAAGACCACAATTGCCCCCAAGGAGTCTATATGTCACTGAAAAAAAGGTAACCAAAACCTCTATTTTTTTCCCCACAAGCTTTGTTTTATAACTCTGGATTTTCTTCATTAGGAATCCTTGGTGGTTTTCTAACTGAGTTATGTGACTTACTTTGAAGATGCAGGAAGAGGCATTACATTCAATGACTGGACAGACAATGAGATACACTGGAGAAATGCAGCTTCTCTATAGTTCCATAAGCATTCTGCATCATAACAGCCACAATCTGATCAAACATGAAGTTACTATCCTATATTAATATTTTGCCTCTAATCTGACAACCTATCCTAAATGACTACCCAACTGCCTTATGGCCAAAATCCACACTGTCTTTGTTAAATTAAATGATACTGCACTTTTTGGTGTTCAATGATAATATACTGTTATAATACAAAGTCAAACATTAACTTCCTAAACAAGCAAAGTCAAAACTGAAATTGTCAACAAATACAAAACAAAGAAATAAAAGATTTTTTCCTACTGGTAACAGGTTCCTGCTTCCCTTACTTGTGTGCATGCGTGCGTGTGTGTGTGTGCGGGGGGACAAACACTAGCTGTTTAATTATTCTAAATCCAGCATCACACAGCCTTGGCGGGAAGCATGTCAACTTTCTGAAGTTGTATTACAGAACATACAATGGAACTTACCATAATAGATGCCTGTGCAGATTATCACTGTGTCAGTCCTTAACCCTTACCATTGAAAATTCAAATCAGAAGGCCCAATATTTAGCACAGCTTCCACAGCTCAAAACCTTTCTTTCTTCAGGAAGGTATGGCCACCGCCCCAGTCAAGAACCTAATGCTCCTATCCAAGCAAGTACATCTGTGCACAATCTAGATTAAACCAGAGAAACAAGACTCCTCAAGGCTTTCCAGACCCGAATAAGTAAGAGAACTAGACAGCAAAGAAGGGATAGTTGCAGAGGGCTAGGGTATTTCACTCCAGCCCAGGGTACCCAAGAAGAGAAAAAGAGATAGTGGGACAGAGACAGTACTGCAACAGTGATTTACCCAGGCATCTACTATTACAGGAAGTTCTTACAAAATCATACAATGTTCTTCATTTAAATCACAGCTTCAGTGTACAATTTCCAGAGTTCAGGAGATTGCAGTGATTGATACGCTGGACTGCAAAAGGTAGCAAAGAATTGTAAATGCCAGCTCTGTCCTAACACTTAATGCCTGACAGAGCTGGCAGGGGAGGATGAACACTGCCCATCCTGGGGGAACTGGGTGCAGCCTGCAGCACAATGTCTTGGAAGAGGGCAGCAATGCAGTTGTGTGGCCAGGGGGAAGGAATTAGGGACTACAAGTCACAGCCTAGGGGTAAGCCTTTAACACAATGTATGACAGCATGCATTTGCGTCGTACTGTGGGAAACTGAGGTGACCTGAGGTGTGTTAAGCAATTAAAAACACTGTCATTGCCAGGATGCTAGGGAGGGAATAAAGTGTAAAGGTTAAATTCCCAGTTAACGGAATGAATATGCTATGTTCAGCTGTATGAATGGGGGTGGCTAGACATTCATAGGCATTCGGGGGAGGGGTGGGGGCAAGAGCCACATAAAAAAGCAGTGATTACACACTTTGAAATGTAGTACATTACAAAATATTATTACGTTTCATGCAAGTCAATCTACTTTTAACAGCCTCCAAATTCTGGGAAATGACAAAGCAAATAAAAATCCAGTCAATCAAATAGGGAAATACAACAGTGATAAGGCATACAATTCTTTAAAAAGACTAACAAAGTATTAATTAAAATTATTAGTTGCCTGGTACCATGGTACAGATACACAAAAGACCAAGACCAATTAACAGCTCTAAAACTGAGGGATTGCCTAGGGAGGAAGGGACTTTGGTAGCTAGGCCTGCTAGTGTCCTGCCACCTAGCAGAGGCCAGATGTCTCCAGAAATGACAGTGGAAGCCAGCAGCAACTTAGCCGTTTGTGAGAGGAATGCCTGAAACAGCATACACTGTAGCTGGAACTGGACATGTGGCGATAGGGCACATGTATACGGACTGACACTGGAAGCCAAGCCCATCAGCCACCATTGGGATTGGGATTAATGCCAGAAAAACATTACTGCTAACTAGCTGTATGGTAGTCTCCCATGGTCAGTTCCTACCCTGTTTGGGATCAGTTCCCATCCCACAGAAGGGGCAATCAGGCCATTCTGCAGAATGAAGGAAAGATTCTTGGCAGGTAAAAGGGACATAAAAAGAATCAGTTAAAAAAATAAAATAAAATGACCAACTAAAAGCTGCTGTTCTGTGAAAATAAATAGGTATTAAGAATTCTTTAACTTACATACAAAAGGATGAAATTATTGTGCGTTGCAATGTGCAACTGAAAAACGATAACCTATGACAAACCACTGTGTACCATTCCATGTTATTCACCGCTATGAAAAAGAAGCATCTGTCAATTCCACAAAACATGTCAAGTAACTGAACTATACAGTGTAATGATCATGCATTTTCAATTAAATTCTCATCCCAGTCATTTAACCCTGAGTACCTTCTCATGGCGCCTGTGTGCTTAACCCCGAGCACGCCATGAGAAGGTACAAATTACAAGCTGTTACCACCGAGTGCCTTCCACAGGCCAGAGAAAGTGTACTGCAGATTTCTAGTTCACCTTAATGTAAAACATACTGAAATCGTAACTGAATGTGTAATTTACATTATATAGTTACGATTCAGCATGTTCTTACATTAAGGTTACATTAAACTTCTTGCAGAAAATCTGTTTTAAAACTTCTCGATAAGCAAGTGGTGGCAACCAATCGGATTCTTGCAATCCAAGCCACCACTTGCATAACACCTCCACCCCCAGTCTAAATTTCTTTTGTTTCCTCCTAATAAAAAGAGGGTCCAGCAGCAGGTATTTCTTTTCTTTCTTCAAAGAATTGGAGATTGTACCTGCTACTGGATCGTTTATTTTATTTTCCGCACTCAAGGATTTCACGGGCCGCTGTAGGCACTACCAGGAGTTCCCGTTCAGCTCAGAACAACAATTACCTTCTTTTTCTCATAGTAAGTATTACTTTCTAAGTTATGATTCACCACCTTTCTGGGATATCCTGCAGAAGACAGCCATACACATTGGCGTATACTTGTATTATATTTATATGTATGTGTGTGTGCGTGTATGTCTAAGATCAATGGCAACTTGTCTCAGTTTAAACAGCAAAGGGTTATACCCTGGGGTTTCATAGTTTATAATGTATTTTGTTTGTTCGTATATATGGTGTGCTAGCCTAGGTGTAAATAGGACTCAGAGCACATTGTTTCTGCATCCGCTGTGTGCCTCTTTCGCTTTTTGTATCGTATATGAGCAATAGTGGATACCGTTGAGTTGTGAGATATTGCCCAACCAGCACCACATCCGATACAGCTATATTCCCTTCTCCTTTCCTGTCTTTGCTTGTTTTTTTTTTTTTGAATTGTATAGTTCGCTGATGATCACTTATGTCTGCCTTGTGTTGAATCTACATTCTACAGGTAAACGTTTTGTGCGTTCTTCGTGTTATTGAATGTAACAGTACCCACTTTCAATTTTGTTGCGGAACTCATTGGAAATCTGCAATGGTGGGGTTGGTTTTGTTTGCTACAAAAATGGGCTGTACTGAACTGGGTAGTCTTTTATTCAACCCCACAGGCTTTGGCACCCAGCTGTTCAAGAAGCACTAATCAAACCTAATAGAGGTGTTCCACCTATTATGGATGTATATTGTTGTACATGGTTGTGATGTTTTAAGTCTGATAGATTTTGGTTGTGTTGTTATAAGTTTGATGGGATATATTTTTTGGGGGGTGTTCAGCTAGGACACAGTATTTGATTAAACGGGTTACAGCATACCAACCGCAGACGCATCAAAACTGTAACTGCAACGGACTGCAGGACTTACTTGTTCAAGCAACAGCTGTTGGTTCTGTAGAGGCAATGTGGAGGTATAGGGAAGGGATACTTCCTAGAAAATGAATGCTGGTGTTATGTAATGCTTATGTCTCAAAGTCCGAGGGTTATTTCATGGAATGTTATCAAGATGATTTGTAAGAAAACAGAATCTGTGCTCATCTTAAAAGACTATGTTTTGATATAGTTCTGCTACAAGAAATGTATTTAAACAGCAAAGGGTTATACCCTGGGGTTTCATAGTTTATAATGTATTTTGTTTGTTCGTATATATGGTGTGCTAGCCTAGGTGTAAATAGGACTCAGAGCACATTGTTTCTGCATCCGCTGTGTGCCGCTTTCGCTTTTTGTATCGTATATGAGCAATAGTGGATATCGTTGAGTTGTGAGATACTGCCCAACCAGCACCACATCCGATACAGCTATATTCCCTTCTCCTTTTCTGTCTTCGCTTGGTTTTTTTTTTGAATTTTATAGTTCGCTGATGATCCCTTGTCTGCCGTGTTGAATCTACATTCTGCAGGTAAACGTTTTGTGCGTTCTTCGTGTTATTGAATGTAACAGTATCCACTTTCAATTTTGTTGCGGAACTCATTGGAAATCTGCTTTCTTAACCCCCCTCCCCGTTCTTTTACAGAGTAATAATTTATGAAATGTTGTCCTTGTTAAATGTTGTTGTTCTTTACACATGCAATTACTAGAGTCCTGTTTGTCACTGAAGTGGGATCCTTTGACACTGGTAACTTGAGGTGGTGTTTGTAGATAAAGACCGTTTGGCCCTTTGACATTTGTGTGTATGTCGCTTTTTGCATTTGCAATTTGTGATCAAATTAACTAGGAGGTTACAAGTGTGAATGCAATTTGTACTATAAATCAACACCTTTCCCTTGCCTGCATACAAGTGTGTCACTGTGCATTACAAGCAGTAGTATTCACTGCGCAGGACTACATCAGCACATTTTCTGACTATGAATTCCTCTGAGAGGCTGATGACTTACCAGGTCATGAGTAAAGTACAGTCAATGCTAATAAGTAAAGCCTTATCAGTAAGACGAATCATATTATGTTTAAAGGTAGTAACGTTGTTGACAGTGGTTAACTTTTCCGCACAGCCCTACCTGACCTATGGGATGTCTTTTGACACCAACAACCATGCCATCAAATTGAGTAAGGCTGATGAATGAATAATAAATGCTTCCATAGCAACACCATTAGCAATATAGCTTCATAACACAACCTACACATTGCTGGAACATTTGTTCCACTCCAGTCCACTAGTCCATTTATGGGCAGGCAGTTGATCATGTGTTTTATGGGGAAAATACCAGCTCCAGTGAAATAGAGTGATGAACCCAGAGTATAATCCAGGTGACTTATGTTCACAGCATGAGCATCTACTTCAGCCCCCTGTGGGGTGAAAGGGATCATTGGGAATGATGGGGCTGAATAGGGCTGCCCCTTGTCACAATCTTTTGGAAGAGTGGCACTGATATATGGGGGTGGTGCTGGGGTTGTGTGTTCAATTCACCAAGCCATGAATGCAGTAACCTTCCTCAATAGGTACACAATAGCATACACGTGCATAGACAGGAACAGTGGCCCCTGCAGTAATACAAGTTGCATGCCCCTAGCCTAAGGGGAGGGGATAAATACTTAAAAGAGGATATCCCCTTTGTTAGGATGTCAGTAATGGCACAAGCAATACCTTATCTTATATATGCATGGGATTTGACATTTTAGGCTTGAGCAGTCATTCACCATATCCTTTAATTCTTCTTATATGTACAACCTACATGGAAAAAAATGTCCTGTTTTAAGAATGGAAATATGCTGAGCATCCAAGGCTAGTTTTGGGCACATCTGTTCAGACAGGTAGGTGTGCATTGGTCAAGATCAGGGAAGAGAAATATTCCAGCAGATATTTTGTAATATTTGACAAACACTAGGCAAGATTTTAGCCAGGTCGAAAGTTTAACAGTTTACAGATACCGACATTTGAAGCATCTCTGATGGTTATTAATGTTAGAAGCATTAATAGTATATTTTTTTAATTGGAAAACTAGTTACATACTAGCATAGTAAGTCTGCAGTTTGGAGTTTGATTTGTTAGTATTTGTTGATATTCGCATGATACTCTATTTTGCGTTTGTGAGTGATTTTAGTAGCATCCAGAAATTGTTGCAGTTTGTAGTTAGACATGTATTGTGTAAAACGCAAATATCCTGCGATTTGTAGTATTGTTTTTGTATTATGATTAGACAGGATTTCAGTGGAATGTTAGATTTAGAATGTTTCTATAAATGATTAATTTTGGCTGGCTAAATCGTTATTTGATGGTGATCTACTTTATTCAGTGAAAACAAACTGCTGACTAGTGGGTTGCATTCTCTTAATTTTCCGATATCTGATCGTATTCGGAACTTTTATGTTTGCTTTGTGAAAGGGTCAGTGCATTAGTAGCATCAACATAAGTTTGCGTTGTAAAATGTAAGACTAAACTAGCCTTGGGTTGTTGTACTGTAAAATGTGGTGCAGTGCCATATCAGAGGTGTTGACCTCTATCTGATACTATGGTGAGTGCCTTTAGTCTGTAAAGTGCTCATGAAAACATTAGTTTAAAAACCTAAAATCCTATTTTAGTGCTTTAGTTACTACATTAGTACAGTCAGTACATTGTGACTTTTATATGACAGGTGGTTGGCAATTGTCAATTGGAAGTGGGTTAGTCATGTACTGAAAAAAAATCAGAGTGCTATTCAGAAGTAATATTTCACAAAGCCTTAGAAATCTTAGTATCCAAGAGTGCCTTCCTTTTGAAAACCTCTAGCAACAATCGAGGCAATTCTGTTTTTGGTTTTCATTACAATATGTGCTTGTGTTAACTGTCAGCCTGGTAGATTAACTATATACAATATTTTCATTTAGCCTGACACAGATAGGAGCAAGCTTTCCTTTTTAGAGAAAGCCAGCTCACCTAAAAGTATTGCGACTTCTAGTGGTGCAGATCTGAGTGAGCAGAATTCCTGGTGCAGTTATAATACATTTATCATTTGTTTAGATGCAGCATGGATGTTTTACGAAGATCAGAAGTAAAGCTTAGATGCATGTAGTGCAAAAAATTTTAAAATTAAATTAAATTACTAAAGGCTATATTGATCTGTTACTCTTTCACAGACATTAAATTAAGAAAAAAATATTTAGCTATGCTGGTAAGTAGAGCTGCAGAAGAAAATATTTGTGATAGCATTATAGCATGGTTCAGTTTGATTGTTTCAGGAGGGCAGGAAGGATTTCATTTTGCAACAAAGCCCTAGTCTTGACTGCATGCTTTAATTGTTAGACCACTGTACTGATTTATAGCTGCGCATTCATGTGATGACTAAATATTTGAGCACATTTCATTGATGGGAGTTGCTAGTGTAGGAAATGCATAAATCTGCAACTTTGCTTTACTAATGGCTAGAAAATAATTCATTTCACTTAGAGAACCATAAGACCACTTACAGCTAGCTCAGTTTATTATAAACTTTTAACAGTATTGTGTTAGAGTCTGAAAGTGAGAAGAGTAAATGTGATTCAGAATTAAATGGATGAAGATGGGCAGATAGTGGGTGGGGATAGGGCAGATTCTTTGCTAACTTTGTTCTTTTGCAGGTTACTGTAATTATATCAGGCCAGTTGCTTCACTATAAATGTATTTGATAAGTTAACTGTATTTCTCCCAGTTTGTTCTTGGAGAAAGAAGTAATCTGAGAGGGAGACATAGAGAGGAAGTGGAAGGGAGATAAATGTACATTGGTGGTGCAGTCTTAGGTATTACACAAAACAACATGCATTTATCTTATGTCGTTTGCAACCACCCCAAACATAGTTTATGGAGGCACACTATATAAAGCCATGCTGGCCTCACCAGACCACAACACACTTTCCCACATGCTTTTGGGAGACTTGATGTGTTGTTTTGCAAATTTTTGCCTGGCCTGGGTGTTTTTCTGTGTTAGGGTTGGACAGAAGCCTTTTCTAACTACCCCATAGTGCAGACATATGGAGAATATGGGATATTGATGTCACATGTAGTACACAACCAGTACTTATCCAGAAATTCCTGCAGCTCCTTCAGTGTTGCTGTAGGTCTTTTGGCAGCCTCCCTGACCAGTGATCATGTTGTTTTTCTTAAATTTTGTAGGGATGTCCAGTTCTTTGCAACATCACTGTTGTCCCATATTTTCTCCATTGTTTGAGTGTCTTCACTGTGTTCCATGGTATATCCAATGGTCAGTAAGATATAAGTGCTGTACTACTTTGACTGAATTACTATGGTGTTTGTCCTAACAGATGGTAATGACTCTGTCTTATATTACACCTGTACCCCGAATATAATGAATGGCTACACAACAGATAATCTGATGCAATTTCCCACCTGCACATTGGGTGTTTAATTCTGATTTTTTTCCTGTTTGTGCTTGTACATACCAGGAAATGTTAATGAATGGCTGTTTTGGGGAAATCTTTCATTCTGGTGCCTGTGCATACATTATATTGAAGGGCTTGACTGGGTGAATGCGTCATTCTGCTGCTTGTACATACTAGGAAATGTTACACACGTTTCGTTTGGGAAAGTGTGCATACCTCAACATTCGACTGAAGGGGTTGCTAGGCTGAAGTGTTCATGCTGGTGGTGTCACATACTAGGAAATGTTACTGTAGTGTTTTTCGGGGGAAACATTTTATTGAGGTGCATGTATACCTGGACATAGTAATGTTACTTAGGGAAATAATTCACTGTATTTCAGGGAAGTGCTTGTGGATACATGGTCTGACTGCTGAAGTGACCGCTGGGCAAAATAGTTTATTGTGCTTTTTGGTGCTTGTGCATACACAATGCAAACAACTCGATGGGTTACTGGGGAAGCATAGAAATTAAGTGTGACAATTTCATACGGTTACATTACTTAGAATACAGCACAGAAATGTATTTATAGTGTAATATACTAGCATATAAGACATCCGATGCACCATTGAGTAAATAGTATAATGTAAAATAAGCAGACAATAAATCACTTCTGCTTGTAGTATTCTATTTGTGATTAGTAGTTTCATGAGTGAGATTCTTCATCAACTAGCTATCCTCCAAAACCCCTGATGTTTTTTGTGTGTGTGTGTGTGTGTGTGTGTGTGTGTGTGTGTGTGTGTGTGTGTGTATGTATATATGTATATATATATATATATATATATATAGTGTGCATATCGATATATATATGTATGCTGTCCATTCATTTTGTGGTAATATAGAGCAATCCATTGGTAGCTGATTTTGTAGTTGAAAATCCTGTTCTTTACCTTCAAAGCACTGAACAACTTAGTAACCTTTGGTTCAGTAATAGAAATGGAGTGTCTCAAAAGTTGTTGCCAGCTGTTTCAATTTTAGCTTTGAATTTTGCATTCCGGTATAGAAATTAGATGTAAATAATGTGTGTAATTATGTAAAACTATGGCAGAAGACAAGCTACCTAGTTTATTTCTGCTTGTCTTATTATTATTAATATGATTATAGTGAGTAGTTGCCTGAGTGAGAAAAGGTTACTACATAGTGACTACTGAAAGCATGGAGCTACATTATTTTTATGCATTTCTCCTGGCTTTGTCAGTCATGTGTGGAATTTAGGTGGGAGGAAGGGCTCAGTAATATGTAAGTGTTATACTATTTGAGTGACTATGGCCTTATAACAGATTATGACTGTGTTGCTTAACACCTGCAGAAGGTAATATAATGAATGCCAGCAATTATCACCTGTGTCTGGCCATGCATAACTTTGCAAGTCATTAGCACAGTGCAGTTACAATATAGTACTCAGTCATTGTCACTTTTCAGGTAAAACTGTCAGCAGCTGTCAGTGTTATTCACATAAGTAGAAGTCGTTATCACATTGATGAATGCACAACTCACATTTGACTCTTTCTCCACTTGCAGTGATTGCAATACACCTCCACCCCTCCACACTACTTTCATTTATGTCATATATACAATTTCAAGAAATGTAAGCAGTCTAGTAGAAAAAATGTATACATTACATCTTCAATTGCTGTTTTTTCATGAGAAAGTGTCTGGAATAAGAGGATTTGTGGTGCACTGCATGAAGAATTTGAATATATATATATATATATTATTATTGACTGCCTTGCTTCCTCTTATTTGACAGAAAATCATGCATTGTTTTTAACTATAAGGCAATGACAATATCCAAACTCCTATGTTGTATTTCTTTGCGACTATTCTGCACTGCTGTGGTAAAATATTTCTTGTGCTTTTGAACTATGAAGTCATTCTGTTGAGTTACTGATTATAGTCTTGCTCTTTTATTTAGCATTAAATATATTGATACCTCCTTTTGTGGGTGAGATACCAGAGGCATATTTCACCTGTTAGACTATTTGCATATCTGTTTGGTGAGTTACACAGGGTGTAAAGTAGCTGGGTATATATATATATATATATATATATATATATATATATATATACACACACACACACAGATTTATATGTATATATAGATGGAGATATAAATATATAGATTTGTGTGTGTGTATGTGTATATATGTGTGTGTGTATATATATATATATATATATATATATAAGTGCATTGCTTTTCACGTGCTTCTGTGCAGGTATATTACATCAGAATGTTGTATTGCATTGTGTTTTTCAGGTGTGATTTCAAGTGTAAAGCAACACAGCCATCACCAAAGATGCCATCTGTTGAGGAGAAAGCAAGCAGCATTTACCTGTTGGGTGAGGAAACTGACTGTGATGGTTGTAGCAGTGGTTCAGACAATGGTATGCACCTTGATGTACCACATACATAATGCCAACCAGAGTGAGGATGAAGATTATGACTCAGATGATGACATTCCACTCGCACGTCTGCGTGAAAAGGCCATGCCTGTGATATGGATGATGCTCCTGTGCCCGCCATTCCTGAAAGACCACTACCAGTTGCCAAAGCAGACATGACCAGTAATTACGACAGTGACCAAGACAGTGAGGATGAGGTGCCACTTGCACACCTAAGGAAGGTGCCCACACACAAGCTGGCCACACACAATGGCCACCAAGGGCATTCAGAATATGACGCAGACGATGACATGCCTTTATCTGTGTTCACGAAAGCACCTGGTCTGACTGACACAACTATGCAGTCCTCCACACTGCATGGCACTGCAAGTGCTGATAAGGGTGTGGATGTGCCTTCGACTGTGCATGATGTGGGAAGTAGTCCACAGTATGGTGATTGTGATGGAGATAATCCTCTAGATATGAGTCCAAGTAGCTCCTTGTCAGAGACTGATATGGGTGTGCCTCAGCAGGGAACATGTGTCAACAGTTCACTACCAACTGCAAGCAGTACAGTTGCTACTGGCATTGAGAGAGCATCATCTCTCAACCCTTCAGCTCTTCCCATTTCCAACTGTTCCTTGCGACCCAGTCAGGTACGCCGAGCATACCCACCACATAAGATCACGTGGGAAAAACACCTACAAACTTTACACATTGAGGAATTTGTGGGGCCAGTAGGACCAATAGATCACTTGGGCTCAGATAGCACAGAGATGGACTTCCTGAATCTGATGTTCCCAGAGGAGCTATACACCCGTATTGCTAATGAAACAAATCGCTATGCTGCACAGAGGCAGGCCGCAGCAGGCAAGGTTGATACGCGGTGGAGTCCTGTTTGCCCAGGAGACATACGCACATTTCTAGGTGTCAGAATATACATGTCTATTGTACATGTTCTTGAATTGAGGCAGTACTGGGAAACGCACCATGTATACGGTCGCTTCCCAATAGCACAGTACATGACCAGAGATAGGTTTGAAAAAATTCAGCAGTACTTCCACTGCAACGATAACAGCCTGAGCCTACCACAGGGTGCTGTGGGTCATGACAAGCTACATCACGTACGGCCAATACTGGATGCAGTACTTCATGCATGCAGGACACGTTACAATGTGCATCATGAGGTGGCTGTAGACGAAGCCATGGTTGGCTTCCGTGGACGCTTGACATTTAGACAGTTTATGCCTGGTAAGCCTGAGAGGTATGGCATTAAGGTGTGGGTGTTGGCAGACTCGACCAATGGGTATGTACGTGAATTCCAGGTATACACTGGAAAAACGGAGCAGAATACAGAGGTCGGGCTGGCACACAGAGTTGTAGTTGACTTAACTAGGGGACTGATTGGCAAGAAGCATCACATTTACTTTGATAACTTCTTTACCTCTGTTCCACTAGCACAGCAATTGCTGAAAGATGATCTATACTGTTGTGGAACCATGCGCACCAACAGGTCAGGATGGCCTCTTACATTCAACAGACAGGCCATTGGAAAAGCAGCTCGAGGCTACTACAAGCAATTGCAGAGTGGACCACTGCTAGCTACTGAATGGAAGGATAGCAAACCAGTATTCCTCCTGTCAACTAACTGTAACCCAACCTTGCCAGTCTCCAGCACATACAGGAGAAAGCGTGATGGAAGAAAGACATCAGTGCCATGCCCACCAGTTGTAAAGATGTACAACAGTTACATGAATGGGGTGGACAGAGCAGATCAGCTGAGGACACAGTATCCCAGTGCCAGAAAGGCCCACAAATGGTGGCTGTACTTCTTCTGGTTCTTATGGGATGTGGCCATTGTCAAGGCTTTCATTATATTCCGTGAAAGTATCAGACATCAGCAACTGTCACGCTCTGGACGTATTATTCCGGCAACACAGTTACAGTTCCGAAGGAACCTAGACTTGCATCTACTTGCCAGTTACACAAAGAGGAAAAGATGCACTGAGATTACTGTCCCAGAGGCTGTGAGCCGATTTGAGCATGGCTCTCACTTTCCAGTGAAATGGCATAAATCAAGATGCAAAAACTGTGCCAGCAAGGGTAAACGTGCTGAGCCATCATGGGGGTGCCCGACTTGCAAGGTCAACCTGTGTGTTGAATGCTTTGGAGAGTACCATGGCCATAAATTTCTCCCATAGTGCTGTGGGCCTTGGGTGTGCCACTGTGATGTAATGGTTCCCTCCAGCAAAGGACACATGCAAAAAGACACAGCCTGGGTCAGTCTAGGTCTTTTGACATGTTGCCTTGATGTATCTCTCCACTCAGTCTCCCTCCCTTCAGGTGTAGTCAGTGTATGTAGGTCAGGGCAACAGGGTTTACATTAGCTCCTCCCTTCTACTCCTAATGGCCATTGCAGAAAGGACACATGTAAATGGAAAAGGCAGAGGTAAAGCAGAGTGCCTCACCTGCTTTTTCAGTGTACATGTGCTCTTTCTGTGCCCCCATGTCAGTTAGCAGCCAAGCCCTTCAGCACCAATGCCAGGAAGGTCCCTCTTCACTTTTTTTTTGCCAACTGCTCTTAGGTTGGTGGGTGCATCACAGGGGGCATATCCAGCCAGCATGGATCTTGTGATCCACCGGGATTGCTCTTAGGTTGGTGGGTGCATCACAGGGGGCATACCCAGCCAGCATGGATCTTGTGATCCACCGGGATCGCAGTTGGGAATCTGGAGACTCTACAGCACAGTCCCATAGTGCTGCTGTCCTCGGTAAGCATGGGCTTGGGTGTGCCACTGTGATGTAATGCAGAAACATGCAAAAAGACACAGCCTGGGTCAGTCTTGGTCTTTTGACATGTTGCCTTGATGTAGCTCTCCACTCAGTCTCCCTGCCTTCAGGTGTGGTCAGCGTATGTAGGTGAGAGTAGTAAATGTATGAAGGTCAGGACAGCAATTAGTGAGTTACTTCAGTCCCTCATCCCTTAGGTCCATTGCTGAATGGGCACATGTAAAGAGAAAAGGCAGAGGTAAGGCAGACTGCTGACACTGAAGGAGGTCATGAGACCATAGTGGTATCAGCAGTCTGAGTGGGCAGCCGACACAGCTATGGGACACTACAGATAACAAACATCTGGAGCCCCATGCCTGTCCTTGGCATATTAGTGGAGCGGCGGTCCTTACCCTGCTTTTTCTCTTTACATGTGCCCTGGCTGTGCACCCTTGTCAGTGTCCACCCATGCTTTATTTCAGCTAAGGTAAGACTGTCTTCTGCTGTTCAGACATTTACAGAATGCGTTCATGCATGGTTTGATGCGCAGGGTCGGTGGATCGACAATATGCCATAACGGCATCACCGCCGAAGATGTTCACCGGTTCAGAAGGGATGGCATTCACCTAACTGAGGAGGGCATTGCGTTGTTCTTGACCAACCTCCACAATGGCGTGAGGAGAGCCATGCATGATTGTGAGAAGAATGGAAAACACTCATGACCAAGTCGGACCAGTAAAGTAAGTAAAACACTATTATGAAATGTGTTGTGTAAAATTAATTTCTCTGAGCTTGGCAAATAACTGTTATGGAAATTATGATTTTTCATATTTTGGTAAATAACTTTGCAAGGGAGCATCTGAATGTGCTAAGTAATACCTCATTTTGCAAAGATTATTTATAGTTCTAACATGGTAAAAGAATGGTGCCTGTATGTTATACTCATAGGCAGATATCAAAGTTTGTTTGGGACTTACGGTTATGGAAATTATGATTTTTTTCATATTTTGGTAAATAACTTTGCAAGGGAGCATCTGAATGTGCCAATTAATATCTCATTTTGAAGACAGTATTGCTGGTTCTAACATGGTAAAAGAATTGTGCCTGTATGTTTGACACATGTGCAGATATCAAAGTTTGTTTGGGACTTACGGTTATGGAAATTATGATTTTTTTTTCATATTTTGATAAATAACTTTGCAAGGGAGCATCTCAATGTGCCAAGTAATATCTCATTTTGAAGACAGTATTGCTGGTTCTAACATGGTAAAAGAATTGTGCCTGTATGTTTGACACATGTGCAGATATCAAAGTTTGTTTCGGACTTAGGTTATGGAAATTATGATTTTTTTCATATTTTGGTAAATAACTTTGCAAGGGAGCACCGCATTGTGTGAAGTAATACCTCATTTTGAAGACAGTGTTACTCCTTACAACATGGTAAAAGAACTGTGTCTGTGCACTGTACACACGTACATATATCACGGTTTGTTTAGTCTTGTACGAATATGAAAATTATACATTTACAATACTTCCCATTATTATGCCCATATCTTTGCGAGGGAGCATGGTGATCACACAAATGATGCGTCATTTTGAAGCTGACATTCAGATGCACAACTTCTACACTGATATGTAGGCTCTGTCTGTTACAGGTGATGAGATATTATGCTAGGTTTATTTATCAATTATGAGAAATAATATACTAACCATATTTCTGTGAATATCTCATGAAAGGAGCGTCACATGGTTATGGTTAAAGTATCATTTTAAAGCTGACATTCATACTAACAAATTAAATTCAAATTGTATTGGTCTGCATGGTACATAGACCAAGATATTGTGCTTTGCTTTTCCAAAAAGGTAAAAAATATGCACAATATCAGCATTCCTTGCCAAATATTTAATAATGACTTTGATATGCACTATCAACATTTACACTGTTGGAAAGGTCAGTGTCTGCTGAAAAACTTTCGCGTTTACATTTTTAGTGTAGCTCTTATAGTTAAAGAGTTATGAACATTTGTTTTCAGTATAGTATTACAAATGGATTTTCTGAAAATGAGCTCAGGCTGCACTGTTGTTCCTATGGAGGAATTAAGCAGGCAGCTTTTCCTGAGCTGCTCTGGAGTATTTTTTTAATCCAAAGAATAACTTGTTTTTCTCCTTAAGGCTGCAAAATAAGAGTCCAGTAAATGCATCAAAAAACAAATGTGGCACGGTGCAATGTCAGGATATTATTATGACAGCTACTAGGTAGGGCAGGACCAGCTGGAATGTCACACTGATGGGGGAAGGGATGTAAATTTAGCATGCGTACCAATAACACTGTTTTACAGCACAATAAACCACTCCCATGCCTGATAAAAAGTATACATATATATATATATATATATATATATATATATATATATATATATATATATATATAGCAAGCTTGTGAGAAAATTAATTACTCTATTTTTGTTTTACTTGGATCTCTTGTCTGTGTACTTAATAAAGGATTTTCTACTGGAAACAGACTGCCTGCCTTGCTTGGATTACTTAGTAATGCTGTACAATTATATATTTTCTATTATTACTTTTTGTTTTGTTTTGTTTTGACTTAAGACGAGTTTACGTTCGCTACTTCTACTACTATTGTCTGATCTGATTAATATACAGTGATTAACTAGAAATATATGGATTGAAAATCTTCCACACAGAGAAGTTTCTTGCACTGTTTTGTTTTTACTGAAACTTAACATGCTTTGTCATGTTACATATAAGAATCTGAGCTCCATCTTCTTAGCCCCATCTCTTATTTGTTTATTCATTTTAATTTGTTAACTGGATAGGTGGGTTGGTTGACAGACCTTTTCAGCCACAACCAAGATGCACGGAGTCAAAAGTACAAAATTACGATAGTAATAAATTTCAGTAATAAAAGCAACTCAGAAATACATATACAAAGTTTTGTATAACACAAAAAACTGTGTACACAGCTGAAGCACATACAGCCTATAAACACAATGTGGTATTTTCGTGCTCTTAGTGCACAGGATTACAAAGTGAAGCCTCAACAGGTCTACACCTTCTTAAAACTAGTGATTTCTGAATCACTGTAGTAGTAGTCAAAGTGCAACTGCTATGTCAGCATCCATCAGCAATCTCGCTCAGTGGGATTTTAGTATGAGCTCACTGCTAACTACTGGAATTTCATCTACAACAGTTAATCTTTGGGCTTAGAGATGCATTCAGCTGTTTCCATTATCATTTTTTTAGCTTATGCTAGTATCTTTCTGTTGTCATCAAGAGATGCACTGAAATCTTAGTTACATACACATTTCATTCTAGTTGACCCTTACAGTTGCTCAGCGCTAACTTTTTGCTCTGATGACATCTTTCCTACTGACCTTTCCAAGCTTATATTTACTATAACAAACAGGAAATGCCTTTTCACAAGCATTTAATTTTACATGGTTTGAAGACTTTACTGACAACAGTCTAGAACAAAAAAAGTAGTAATGCAGAAAACACCACAGTGAATGATGCAGCCTATATCCTTACTTATCTGTTTACAAATCTGTCGATAATTAACAAGTGATGGACAACTAGCTAGCTAACCAGACAAAAGGCTTGATTGTTAGGCTGCATAACTTAATATTTTACCTGCATTCTGAGCTTAACATTCTGACAAGCTATACCAGATGCCCACCTCTGTTTCCAGGAGATATTTCTTTCCTAAATTACTCCCCAAATCTATTATACACAACTGCACTCAAGCTTCCTGTTAGTAAAATGACTACATTACTTGAACTAAAAATCAAACATAATCAACTATTTTCTAAATGCATACCTCTTAACCTTTCAGCATTACATCGCACTGCCTTTTAGAAGTCTTGGCAGTCTCATAGAGAGGCACATTATTAATGTTATATGACAGTAGGCCTACTTACAACAGATCCATACAGTTGGTGAAGGAATCCTGTGCAGAATTTGTACAGAGCTCATGACGTAGTGCACTCAAACTGTTCAACCTTAACAGAAAAATGTCAGTAAATCTAGGCAGAGCAGGGGTAAAGGTGTAGGAAAATCTCACTGCTATGCAGACATCTTGGCAGAGGAAAGCGATGATAAAGAGTTAAATCTCTCACAAAATGGGAACTTTCCTGTTCTCCACATGGCACTATGGGCTAGGACATTCTTGAGTTTCTTCACAAAGATACTGAACTCCACTGCATCGGTTCTATTTTTAACCAGGCTGCTAATTCACCACTCAAGTGCTGGCAGGTGTATATTAGTGTGTACAAACACAGAACATACTAATTAAATATCAGAGAAAAGATTATAAAAACTTCAATTCAGATTTGTCCCATCACGGCTCTTTTGTTTCTAAACACCTGTATTAAATTCTCACTTAAGACAAATGTACACATACATTAACAGAAAAGAAAACAAACCATATTAGCATTTTTTTCATATTCATGCATTTTACATTACGTGTTTTCTTTATTTTTAGCAATTATTCACTTCAGCACTACATAAATCTCTCACTTCCTGCCTTCCCTTAAACTTCACCCCCCTCCTGAACGCTATTCTGCATGTATTAATAACTGCTGTGGAATCCCATCATACCTCTCAACCTCTCAGTTCAAGAAATCTGGACAAAGTCAGAAACAAAGGTGGGGATCAAGGCCCAAACATAGGGAGAGATTTTAAATCTTGGTCCTACAAACTTAGAAAGTTGCTAGAATGACAGATTGTGCATTATTATATATTTTCTGAAGAATATGAAGTCTCAAATTCAATTGTCTGTTATTTACTATTACTTAGTGACTTCAATCTACAATGATTTGCTGGAAGACCACAAATTTTATGAGGAACAGATCAAAAATAAGAGGCAAAAATCTGGACAGTTGAGAGCTATGAATCCCACAAAGTCCATCTATTTCTATGTAATCTGTGCCTTCCCTTTTCTAAATTTCTCACCTCCAGTTCTTTTACCTCATTTACAATATTCAGTACTTCAACTACAGTTAGCTTACATTTTGACTTCAATGCTCTAGTATTTTTTTGTTTGGCAGCAAGTGGCATTAAACTTAGTAAGGCCTTACTGTGTATAGGCAATTCAGATCCTTTGTCTCAACTCAATAAGAAAGAGGAAAAAATCTTGGAAATCTAATTGGAGTATAAAAACACATATGCAATCACTTCCAAGCACAAACTCAACCATACAGATGTCCTCCCACTGTTCCTTTGCAAATTGCCTTTCCCATCTCTCAAGTCAGTCCTACTCTGATTGATTCATATAGTTATCATGCAATATTCTGTGTTACCTACTAATTACCACATTTCTAACAGTAGCTTCTGTTCTACACTTGAATAAAAATTCTGCCAGAGCAGGTCTTTCACTTAGCAGTCCTCTATCCCTTTCTCTCTGCTTATACTCTAGCAGTCCTTGGTAGGGAAGGTAGTCTCTAACTTGCAGTCCAAACATCTACTTGGTTTCATCTCTCTCTCTCTGTTACCTTTCCCTTTCTAGTCAATTGCTCCCAATACCTTGGTTCCTTGTCAATTTTCTACAGCAAATTCTGCCCCATCGGTCATCTTGTGAAAATGTTTTTTTTTTATATTTATGCCCCCAATGAGACTTGTCTAATGGCTACTGTACCTGCACTTTATTGGCTTTCATTCCTCAAGGGGTGAGAGCCAGGTAATCCCCAAATTGGGCAAGACTCCTTCAACCTATCTGTTCCTGCACGGGAGCCTTATCAGCCCATTTCTTCCCCCAGAAGCAAAAATCAGATGTTAAGAGTAGGACAATTTGCTGGTCATGTGGAAATTCTTGCCCCATCTCTACTTACCCCTCCCTGTACATGGCTGGCATACTCACAATAACTGTCTGGGTGGGGAATGATGTGTGTGCTGCCACCATCATCCCGAGCTCAGTAATGCATGCACTGCTTAACTCAACCAGCCTGTCCTATCCTTCTCCAAGACTGATCATCTGGTGGGCACTGGTAATGTGTCAGGCTGTACCCTCCTCAAAGGTGGACATGTTGACATTAGTCACTCAAGTCCATTCTCCCCCATCCAGACTTTCAAGTACGCATGCTACTAGTTGAACACTGGTAATTGTAGTCATAGCCAGGGCTTCATCCCTCTACTCCTGAGCACTCTTTGCTGACCGAATGTAACATATGTAAAAAAGTAGTGGTAGTAGCCTCCCCATCAACCCTAATACTGTAATGCATTTAACAAAACAGTGCACAATTTGGTTTTACTTAAAGGTAACCAAAGGAGATTTTTTTTAGTTAATGCTTACTGAAAATACAAACTGTTTTTTTTTTTTACATCTGGGAGGGACTATAGAAGAAAAGAACAGATACCAATTGGTGTAACTAGGAACACAGGTTGGAACATGGACTTTACCATAGCTAACCTTAACTTTAGATAAGGTAATGACTGTGGGTGCAGCCATCAATTTGGGTCAACTGATCCTATCTAGACAGAAAAACTTAATTTGTTGAACATGTACATGAATTGTGTGTGTTTGTTGAGAGCAGCAAAACATCTTGAAGAATGTCACACTGATTTAAGTGGAGATGAGAAGAAGCAACTGCACAAAAATATTGGCCTGCCATACATTAGTATATGCATGTAAGCACAAAGTTAGAAATACAAATTCAGAAGAAATGTCATGTATAATAGGTTGGAGTAATTACTTTCTGTCATAATAGCTAATTTGTCCATATTATCATGGGATGCATATGGCCTTACATGTACACACAAAAGCAAAGCGTACTGAATTATATTAAGAAATGTAGATTGCAAATAGCAATGTTGCTGGAGACAATTCTGTATAGAAATGAGAATGTGAATTTGACAAAGAAAGATGGCAGAATGGACATTTAGCATACATTAAGGGACAAAGGAAAGGAATAGTAATAATACTGATTGACCGAGTAGCTCCAATAGTGATATAAGTTGGGGGCACAACAATGGTAGATTTGTGATAGCAAGGATTTACTAGCAAGGAAGAGGGATTACACTGGCATGTATTTACATTCCACCAAAAACTGCTATTACAGAGATTAAGGACATTTTAATAATCAGCTTTCTGCAAGCATTATTCTTCATGAGTGAGGACTGGAACATGATTTGAAATCGTGAGGATTTATCAAGGGAATGCAGATGGGAAAATATAACAAAAGAAAGTAGATATGTGAAGACATATTAGAATATTTTGTATTGAAAATGTGAATTCAGTAGTAGGAAGTCAGACAGAATTTACTTGTTATTCCTCAAGCCACAATAACTGGGCTAGACTAGAAAGGAATTATATTGCACATGAGCATGTGTATTTAATGGAAAGCTCTGACATACATCCAGTAGCTATTTCTGACGCACAGATAAAAATTAAAATAAAGATGCAGGACAATGAAGTAAAAATGAGATACTGGTGATGTTCTACTTACCTGTTAAAAAGAGAAATTTTTAAGGAATGGGTAGTGGAAATTATTCAAGAGTTATTAAGGAAGATGGAAGTTTCTTCAGAAGGGAAAGCTAGTGAGTGGGATAAAATGAAGATGGGAGATTAAAACACGGTACAAATAAAAGAAAAATACGGGAAGGAAGTAATAAGAATTATTTGGAGAGCTTGAAAAAGGTTAAATTACTGTAGACTAAGGAGAAGCACACAACAGGAGGAGCAACTACAGACTGCTAAAAGGAAAATAAGGGATTATTTGGATAATATGCATGAATTTAGAAAGGTTACTGTTAAAAACTATTTTTGATAACTCTAGAGCACAAAAACTGTTAGCATAATGACTTATGCAAAAGAATGTTGAAAGGGTTGTCACCAAACTTAAAGAGCCTATGACAAGAAAACTAACTGGGAATCTTACAGCAATATTTAGAGATATATTTTTTTTAAATTTTAAAAAGAATTGCATACAGAAAAGCCAGAAATGGAAATATTTATGGAAGACTTAATTATGCAAAGGTCAGAGGAAGACAAGGCTCTACAGTTAATATTTAAGATAGGAAGACAGCAGACAAATGCTGATATCTAATCAATCAACAGAGAAGACAACAGGAACAGATAATATTCCTGTAGAAATCTGGCAGTTAGAATGGAAGAAAGTGATAATGATTGGGAAAGTTTTAACAATGTTTTAAAAACGGACAATACCAAAATCTTGGAAGAATGCTGTGGTGGCTGTATTACCCAAAGAGGGTAAAGACCTTTCAGACCCAGCTTCATACAGACCCATTTCAATGTTAAGCAATTATAAAGTGTTTATGTCTATAATAGCTAAACGAATGGCAAAGATGTTGGCAAAAGTGATAAATATGATAAATGCTACTTTGTGGAGGGGAGGCAAACATTTGACAATAGTAATATTAACAATGGTGATCAAGAAGTAAGCACAATATATACAAAATTTTCCTATGGGTCTTGATTCAGAGAAAGCCTAAAATAGTGTCAAGCTAGGATTTTCTGAGTAGGGCAATGGAAGCATTTGCATTTCCAGACAGAACAATAGGGTTAAATAAGGTGGATATATGAAGGGTCAAAGGCAAGAATTAATGTGGGAGGGATCCTCTCAGACAATCTGTGTTTGAACAGAGGAAACATGCTGGGTGTCCTCTTTCCACTTTATTATTTGCTTTAAATTTAGAGCTACTGAAAAAAGAAATAGAAGAACCACAAATTCAAGGATATATAATTGGGTATGGTAATCAAGAAACATTATCTTTATTTGCAGATGACATTTTGTCCTTAATAAACCCAGAAAAGTACAGTTGTGTACACTTACCATAAATGTAGATGTTCGAGTGTATTCACTGTTGCAGTCATCACACTTGGATTATCTGCCTGCAGGTAGCCCTCAGTCGGCTCGAATACCAGAGTCTTAGTATTTCTGTTTCGGATGCTGTCGCTTCTTCCATGATGTCAGGTCGTCAGGAGTATAAAACAGGCAGCCAAAGCCATTACATCAGTTTTTCTTGCCCCAAATGTCAGGAGCCTCCAGACAGGGAGCTAGTATATGGTGGGGAACACCACCAGTAAAAAAGTAAATACCAATGCCATTAGGAATAGCCATAGAGAAGAGAGGTAGATAGAGAAAACCAGGAGGCTGGAGGGAGGGAAACCAGGACTGCAACAGTGAACACACTTGAACATCTACATTTACGGTAAGTGTACACAACTATACTATATTCTTCATGTTTCACTGTTGCAGTCATTTCACTTGAGTTGATTCCCAAAGCTGAGGAAGGGTAGAGGCAGTCAAAAAGTGTTAGGGCTGGCTAGTAGGCCTTGCAAGACTGCTGTAGCAAATCCAGCCCTGGATTTTGAAAAGATAGGTAAGTGGTAGCGCTTGGTGAAGGTGTGCACAGGACTCCAGGTTGCAGCTTCCAGAATGTCCCTGGTAGGGACTACCCTGAGAAATGCTGTAGAGGTAGAAGTAGCCCTAGTGGAATGTGTTCTGACCCCCTGAGGGGTTGGTTTTCCATGGTGCTTGTAGCAGAAATGGATGCAGTGAGCTATCCATTTGGAAATGGTTTTGAAATGGCCTTACCCTCTGCCCCTGAAGCAAAGCTGAGTAGCAGCTGTTCAGATTGTCTGAAAGGCTTAAACTTATCAAGGAAGAACCTGAGCTGTCTGTGCACGTCCAAAGAGTGCAGGATCCTTTCCCTTTTATTCTAAGGGTTAGGGAAGAAGGTTGATAAGTGGATGGATTGGTTTAGAGCCACACTGGACACCACCTTAGGCATAAAGGACAGGTTAGTCCAGAGAGAAACCCTGTCTGCATGGAAAATAATGAAGGGTTCCACAGCCATTAGTGCCTGTAACTCAGACACTCTTCTAGCTGAAGTTATGGCTAAAAGTAAGGCTGTTTTCCAAGAAAGGAATTTTAACTCTGCTGACTCAGCAGGTTCAAAAGGGGTAAGCGTGGGCTTTTCCAGTACAAAGTTAAGGTCCCAGGCAGGGGTGGGTGCCCAACTTGGGAGCCTTAAGTTGTTAGCCCCTCGCAGGAACTGTTTGATGAGAGGGTGGGAAAATAGAGGTGGGCTCAGTATTATAATGAGCAGAGATGGCAGAGGCATGAATTTTAATGGAAGAGAAGGATAAGCCTCTGTAGAGTAGCTCTGCTAGGTAATCCAGGCTTAGAGGTAAGGTGGGCAGTGTTGTGTCCTTTCCTTTAGACAGAGTCCAAGAGCAATATCTTTACCACTTTTCAGCATAGGATTTCCTAGTACTAGGCCTTCTGGCTTCAAGAATGACATCCAGTACCCGTTTGCTGAGGGTTGATGGTGGGGTATTCAAGGATAAGCCAGGCTGTAAGGTTTAGGGTTTGTAATTGTGGATGCAAAATCTGTCCCTCCTGCTGAGACAGCAAGGTGGGAGTCTGGTGTCGGTGGCACCGTTGTCAAGCTGCGCAAGAGTGGGTACTAGCACTGGTGTGGCTAGTCCAGGGCAATCAGAAATGCCCTTGGCCTGTCTTGTTTTATCTTGAGTAGTACACTCTTGAGAGAAGGGACAGAGGGGGAAAGGCACAGATTGAGAGTTTTTCCCATTGAAAGGATAGGGCATCCACCTTCCAGGCCCTGCTGTAAGGGTTCCTGGTGCAGTAGTTGCTAACTGGTGGTTCTCGGGGGAAGCAAAGAGATCCACCTCTGGATCAGAAGGTTGAAGGTGCTGGGCTCCAATTTCCACTCGTGTGGGTCTAGGAGATTTTTGCTTAAGTCGTCTGTCAGTGAATTTTATTTGCCTGGCAGGGATTGAGCTTGTAGATGGACTTGGTTGCTCAAGGCTGTGTTCCACAAGGCCATGGCTAACCTGCAGAGTGGGTAAGAATGGGTTCCCCCCTGCATGTTTATATACCACATAACTGTGGTGGTGTCTGCTTTAATCAGCAGTTGTCCTGGAAGGATTAGGTATTTGAAAGCTGTCAGAGCATTCTGTACAGCTAGCATCTCTTTTTGATTGATGTGCAGGAGAATCTGGCTGGGCGACATTGGCCCTGAATTCATTTGCCTACCATGTGAGCCCCCCATGCATAGTCTGATGCGTCTGTCGTCAGGGTTTGAGCGGCGTGGGGTTCAGTGAAATGCAGTCCCTTGTTGTGGTTGCAAGCTTCTGCCCACCAGAGGAACTCTGTCCTTAGATAAGGTATGATAGGAATGACTGTTTCCAGGTCCTGAGAATGCTAGCACCAAAGACTGTTTAAGTACCATTGAAGTTTCTGCATATGCAGTCTTGCATATGGAATTAGTAGAATACATGAGGCCATGAACCCTAGGGCTTGGAATATTTTCCTTGCAGATATCTGGGTTCTGGTGGCCATTTGTTTGAAGTAGTCTGTCACTTACACCTGTTTTTCTGAAGTGAGAAATGCCATCTGGGAAGTTGTGTCCAAGCTTACTCCCATGAATACAATCTTTTGACTGGGTATCAGTTGAGATTTCTTTTCGTTGATGGTGTACCCCAATGAAGTGAGAAGGCTTTTTACAAATGCCAGATGCTGAATCAGCAATTCCTGATTGTCCACCTGAATCAGGCAGTCATCCAATTATGGGTAAATTTGGATATTTCTCTGCCTGCAGTATGCAATGTCTGGAGCCAGGCATTTTGTAAATACTCTGGGCGCAGTAAATAAGGCAAAGGGAAGTGCAGGGATCTGATAGTGTACAGACCCTGCCCTGAAACGTAGATATTTCCTGCATGACTCCCTTATGGGGATGTGCAGATAAGCTTCTTTTTAGTCTAGAGTGACTAACCAGGCATCCTTGGCTAGCATAGACAGAAGCCGATGCAGGGTAAGCATCTTGAATTTTGGGACCACCAGAAAGGTGTTGAGAATTGAAAGATCCAGGATTGGGCGCCAAGAGCCCTCTTTTCTGGGCACCAGGAAAAGTCTGGAGTAGAAACCCTGACCCCTTTGTTCTACTGGAACAGGTTGAATAGCTCTGATACTGAGCAGGGAAGGTACCTGCTTTTGAGCCTCTGGCCATTGGTTTGGAGGAAGGTCTGGAAACCCTTTTGGGATTGGCAGTGAATGGACGTAGAATTTGCACCCCTGGATTACAATGTTGTGGACCCATCGGCCCTGAGTGATGGACATCCAGTTTTTCGCATGAAGGGCAAGTTTTCCTCCTAGGGGCACACGCAGTTGGGCAGAGCTGGTAAGTACAACTGAAAGGTCATTGTGAACTTTTGCCATGGGGGGGGGCTGCTTACCGCTCCCTGTTTTTGGGGTGGGGGGCACTCCATTGCTTAGATCTCTGAATACACTGAGACTGTAGTCTGGGTGGCCTGTTTCCCCTGGGTCTTGTCTGGGAAGGCCTGGAAGGGGCTGGAAAGGACCAGTGTTTTGAAGGGCAATGCCTACTGAATCTAGGTGGTCGCACTTGTAAGAATTCTTTAACAGTTTGCATAGATTTAGCTTTTTCTTCCATCTTTTTAAGAACTTCTGCTTTGGTGCCATACACAGTCCTTACTTAAAGGAGCGTCTAGTAATTTGGATTTGACATGATATGGCAAGGTTTGCTCCTTCAGCCAAGCATGTCTTCTCAGTACAGAACCAGTGACTGCAGGCCTGCAAGATGCTTCTAAGGCATCAAAGCCACACTGCAAAGTATGCTTACTAACTTGGTATGCAGAATGCATTAGCTCTTGTAAAACTTTATTTTCTGCACAATCTGGAAATAACACCATTTTTTGTTTAATTAGTTCCATAATATGTCGCTGGTACTTCAGCATGTGAAACTGGCAATTTAATGCCATACTAGTAAGAGCTGCACAGGTATATACCTTCTTACCCCATCTGTCTAAAGCTCTGGAATCCCTGTCCAAAGGGGTAGGGTTTTTGGCTGTAGTAGCCTTAATACCTTTAGGTCCCTGGGAAATGATCTCTGGATCAGCAGCATGATTCTTGAAAAGAAATTTGTGGGAATCAGGTACTCTGTAGTACCTGTCAGGTTTCCTAGGGGCCGGGGGTAATGTGTCTGGAGCAAGACTGGATTCCATAAAAACATCATCTACAACATCCAAGACAGGTGTGGTATAGCTAGAGGCCTGCGCTGAGGCAACTCTAAAAATTCTCTGAGTCTCTTTTTGGACTTCTGGTGGGGAAGCAGAGGGAATGGAATCCTCTGCACCAGAATCCTCATATGTAGATAAGGGTATGTCCTGGAAGTCAGAAGAATCAGAAGGAAAGTCAGTTCTGGGTCTTTTTTGAGGGGGAAGGCTGACTTCCCCTAATTAAAGTAATGAGGTCCTCAGCCATTCTAATCATTTGTTTTTGTGGTATGTGGGCCTTAGAATGCGCTTTGGTCGTCAATTTCCTAGGTGTAGTGTGAGCTTTAGGCCTGAGAAATTCGGTATTTTTGGTTTGAAAGGAATTTGTCGGTTTAATATGAAGATCAGAAGGCCTGAAAACACCCTTAGAAGCCGGTGGCTCCAAACCCATCCAAGGTAGAGACATCCGCAGGTTCCATAGTTGAAAATGCATCTCGCTGCGTACCAGACTCCGAATGGATCTCAGTAGAAGCCTGCGAATCTGTAGAAGCAGGTATCAGGGGCTGCGAAAGCGCCTCACTGAGTACCGGTGGACTGGCGACTAGCTTAACGGTAGCGTCGTCGACAGCCTTGGATCTATGTAGTCGGTCTGTCTCTGTCTTTATCCTTTCATTTTTTTAGGAAGATCGGTAGACGGATGGCTTACTGAAGTCATTTCGGAGTATGGAGATCGACAGCGAAAGAATTTAGCTACAAAAATGGCCAGACGACGAATAGTTCGGGCATTAAATAAGGCACAAAACCAACAGCGAGGGACGTCATGGTCTGGGCCTAAACAGATAACGCAGTAAGAATGAAAATCTCTGTGAGGTATTTGCTTTCCACAGGTAAGACAATTGTTAACGCTTTCTGACATCGGTTAGAGCAAGAAAAAAGGATCCCCAATGCCTATTTTATACCCCTGACGACCTGACATCATGAAAGAAGGGACAGCATCCCACGCAGAAATACTAAGACTCTAATATTCGGACCGACTGAGGGCTACCTGCAGGCAGGACAACCCAAGTGTGATGACTGCAACAGTGAAACACAAAGAACATCTGAGATTTCTTTGTTGTGGAATATTTTAAGACCATGCCAAGACTTTTCAGGATCTAAAAATTAATAAAAAACTCTATAATGGTACAGTATATGTAGCCACACGAGTTGCTTTTGCAATGCCCATATTTATGGGGACACAAGATAAACTATTTAGGTGCAATTATTAAAAAGGATTCAGTTATGGCTGCTAAGGATGTGTGGGAGAAGATTAAACAAAAGACAATAAAAAAAATGAGAAACTGGAATCTGTTGGTTATGAACAGAAAGATACAAGCAGTAAAAAGTACAGTTGTTTAAGTAAACTTAACATAACAGTAGATGTTTGATCACTGCTACAGTAGCCTTAGCTATATGGATTACATCCTGCATCAGACATAGCAGTCTGCCAGCTTCCAAAGCTTCAGGTACCTTTCAAGCCCCAATCCGTCAGCTTGAGCTGAGCTGACTAGAACGACAGGTTCTGACAACAAGCCCTTGACAGCTTTTATGCCAGCAGAGACAGTGATAAGCCCTAAAAGGAAAATGCAAGGAACAAAAATAAATAAATGTCCACACCTTGGCATAAACAACACATCAAAGAACAAGAGAGATGGAGGCAAGAAATGGCTACTGCAGCAATGATCACTCTATCATCTACTGTTATGGTAAGTTTGCTTACACAACTGTACTATGTTTATCATATTGATCACTCCTGCAATTAGCCTTAGCTATGCAGGTAGATTACCCTAGCATACAATACTTGGAAGGCGGAAGGGTCCATGAGACCCTGGCGAATGGTCCTAGCAAAGCCGGATCTAGACAGATGCAGAATTGAGCTTACAGTGCTTTGTAAACGCATGTACAGAGGATCAAGTTGCAGTTTCTAAAATACTTCATGAGCTTTGACCTGCCTGGAATAGTTTTGTTGTGCTGAGTAAAATAAAAGGTAATAGCCTTAGACAACCATTTGGAGACAGTCTGTTTTGACACAGGTTGTCCCTTCTTACCTTCACAAGAAATAAACAATAAATTTGAAGATCTGAAAGATTTAGTTCTGTCAAGATAGTACCAGAGATGTCTGTGGACACCCAAGGTATAGAGTACCTTCCGCTCTCATGTTACATTCAGGAAATAAAACGGGGAGAAGGATAATTTGGCTTAAATTAAACTCAGACACCACTTAAAAGAATGATTGGTTCTCAAAGAAACCCTGTCTCTGGGGAAAATGAGATTTGGTTGATTCGCTGTAAGAGCTTGCAACTCAAATACCCTTTCTTGCAAAGGTCACAGCAATCAATAAAACTGTTTTCCATGTTAAGAACCTCAAGTCAGTCAGGTTAGTTGGTTCAAATGAAGTAAGTGTTAGATTCTCAAACACAAAACTAAGATTCCAAGGGGGGAGGGGTCACAACTTTTCTTGGAGGTCTCAAACTCCCTTTGAAAAACATTTTGACATGAGAATGCATTGAAAGCATAGGATCTGTGGGCAGAAATGCTGATATGGCCAATAAATGAACCTTGATGGAGGATCAGGAAATTCCATAGGATAGTAACTCATACAAATAGTGTAAAACTAGAGAGCAACTAACCCAGAATGGCCGTTAGTTATGCTGTTGGCATCAACTAGAAAACCTCTTTCATTTTTTAAAATATGATTTTCTAGTAGCAGGCTTTCTTGCCTCTATTTGTACCTGTTGCACATCTTCAGAAAACAGGTGCCTAAAGGGAATTAAGACCCTCTCACTCAGGCTCAACTGAAGTTGATTGGGGTGGTGGGTGTATCAAATACCTCTGTTCCTGTGTGAGTAAATCCAGTATGTGAGAAAGCTTGCAGTAATTACTCTTGGCTATTTCCAAAAGAAGGGAGAAGTATGGTTGCCTACACCAGAAGGCAGTCACCACAATGATCTTGGAGGATTCCTTCTGAATCTTTAGAAGTACCATGGATATCAGAGGAAAGGATGGAAAAGCATACAGGAATATCCCTGTCCAAGGAAAAGAAAAGGCATCTGTCTTGCATGACTCCTTGCATGGAATCCTGGAGCAGAATCTTGTCAGCTGATTGCTCAGTGAGGAGGCAAAGAGATCTACTTGAGGAATTCCCCACAGATGGATCAAATATTGGAAGACGCCCTCAATCTAGTTTCCATTTGAGGGACCTTACCCCTCTCACCTTATCTGCGACACAATTTTTCTCTGACAGAATGTAGTATGCCTGCAGAGTTGGACTGTGCTATGAAGCTACATCTCAAGCTAACATGGCTAGTCTGCAAAGGGGTTACAACCTGATAACCCCCTTGCCTGTTCATCATAGGCCTGTGATATTGTAACAACTTAAGTGGTCCCAGAGATCAAAGATAATTCAGAGTTGAGTGCCTGGACCAAGGCAAGCATCTTGTTTATATTTACATGCTTGCATATGTCCTTGGTGTCCCCATACACCCTGCATTTTTATCCCTCCTAAAACTGTTCCCCAAGCAAAGTCTGAAGCATCTACGGTAACTGACTGCTTTGGAATGGGGAGGGAGAAAGGAAGACGTGGGCCATAGGATATTTCCTGTCAACACCAAGTGATTCCTCTACTGACAAACTCCAGCTTTGGGATTTGAAAAGAAAGAATGTTGCTGCGGAAACCAAACAGACTAAATGAGCTATGTAATGTATGAGTGAGAAAGACTGGGTATATTATAAATGATGCATAATGTCTGTAACTGGGAGTGTGTCAGCATTGTTTGTGATGTAAAATGCTTGCAACTAGGATTGTGTCGGTGTGATTTGTTTTCATTTATATAAATGTATGATTGTCTATGTAGTAAGTGATGGTTTAATAAAGATGTTTCTTGTTTAAAAAAAAGGCAGGAATTGAATAATTTATGTAATACTGCTTAGGTTATATGAAATATAGCAATATGTGTGAAGTATAATGTTTGTCAGGTTAATATAGTTTGATTACTTTTATAAAAAATGTAAATTTGCCTATGTCACAAGTGATAATTCAATAAAGGCGTTTGGAGAACAAAAAATGGCAATTAAGGAAATATATACTAAAAAGTGTAACAAAACCAAGACAGGATAAGTTAACAGGATAAAGTTCCATCAAGTAAAAGGTACAAATATAGAAGGCTATAAACTACTCACTAAAACACTAGAAATACTCGAGATCTATCAGCAGCCAATGTCCAAACACTAAAGCTGCAAATGAGATCTGAGGTGTGGTAGGGGACTAGCACATTATGGGTAAGAGTTCCAAGAGCTGTAAAAAAATGGATGAGTTGGATCAGACCCAAACCCAACAGTTGAGGAATGAATGAAAATGACAATATCAGATTTAACCTTTTCCGATCAGTGAATAAAGAAAAAAAAAAAAAACACCAGACATACTTTGTCTTAACACTAACATTGTTAGGGAAGGGGGGTTTTGTAAGGTAATAGTAGGGATGGGAGCAGTAGAAAGGTGAGGGTTAGCACAAGGGTAAGCATGGTTAAGGGGGGCTACTGCTGCTATATAACCCACATGTACAACACTAAAGCTTTCCCCTTACCCAGCCCTTGCTCTAATCCCTAACCTGCCATCAATCATGCAGACAATCTCACCGCAACTATTACCACTATAGGTACACACCATACGAAAAAAACACCACTTGACATTCCGAGATTCGATCATCTCAGCATTTGAAAGTAGAACATTTTGTCGGCAAAGGAAGCAGTCAAAAAAGACAGCTGCTTCCATATGTGTGTGTATGGGTTCCACTGGTTTGGTCGACATCTATTTAACTGACCACATTTATTTCACTACACTGACAGTCACAAAAGGTGTTTGATACAGGCAATCCACAGGTAGGGTAACATTCCCTGTTCCCCTGGGACTGTGTAATCTTGGAATTAATACATATAACTACTGGGGGTATGATGGGCACAGCCACCCACGTGCAGGGATTTTTTTTTTTTTTAAAGTAAAATTTGCATGCACCAAGAAGCAACCTCAGCACCTAAGCACATATTTACTAGGAGGTCAACATTTTCATTTTTGACTCAGAGTGCTTTATTTTCAGGATATCGACATTCATGACAGTCAAACAAATGAAGATAAATCATATATATATATATATATATATATATATATATATATATATATATATATATATATAGGGTTCCTACTAAATGATCGAAGAAGCATTCTTTCGAATGAGCCTTGACTGAACTTGAAAACAGCGAAACGGCATATAAGTGAATTCTTTTCCTGGGAAAGAAATCGATTGGCCGCTTCCCTTACTTTGCTGTTTTCGTGACTGTAGTGCGATCTCGGAGTTGGTATATTCAAGTAGGGGAGTGTGGGGGGCACAGTCCCCCACTTTATGTAATGTTTTACATTTTTTTTGTTTTGTAGAACAGCAATTTTTTTTACCGTGAAAAAAAATCACTGTTCTAAGCATTTGAGATTGTAAGTTTTCACTTACATAGGTTCATTAAATCTTTGTTCGCTTTAAACATTCAATGATTTAACATATATATATATATATATATATATATATATATGGGTCTATGTACACACACGCACACACTATATATATATATATGTACACACACGCACACACTATGTATATATATATATATATATATATATATATATATATATATATATATATATATGTATATATATATATATGGGTCTACTACGATTGACTGAAAACTCACTTGACTGAAAATGAAATTACTAGGACCACTTCACTGAAAGCTCACTTCAGTATTCGACAGGCGCTTTTGGGATCTTTTTAAACATAAGAGTATACATAGAATCAGGTTCAAGTTCTACTCTTAGTATTTCGATTGGTGTTTTTGGGGTCCATGTAATGTTTATCGCACTGAATTGTTCTTTTTTGTATTCATTTTGTTATATATTGATGTCCATAGTTCGATGATACATTTCTTATTTGAGATATAATGTTCAAATATGTCTTCGTCTAGTCCACTTTATAATATACGGCAAATGTTTTGGCTGTTCAATGAAAAGTGTATACTTATCTGTAATAAGAACAAATCTGAACATTTTTGGACTATAATATTATATATATGCATATGCGTATAAATATGGTTTCTTTTATGCATTTAGAGTGGATATTGTGCCTATATACTAGGATAACTATGAACTTTTTTGTTTTTAGTGAACATATTTTTAACAAATGGAACTATTTTTACTATCTTTACTGTTTTCTTTTAATAATGTTACTGTGAATACCTGACATCTGTGTTTTGAGGCAGGATATACAATTCCACCATTAATAACTTGGCTTAAATAAACACTATATTTCTATACAAATCTTTATAAGATGACTATTGGCTGTAAGGTTTTATCATTACGATAAACCTTAGCATATCCAATTGTTAATGAATTGTGTTAGGAAAATATTTCCTTACTCTATTAGAAGAAATCTACTGAGTTTATATATGTAAGTATTGAATGCATGATAATGAGATGTCATTACCCTTTTTAGGAAAGATTTTCAAATCTTAATAGTTGTCAGTAATTGATTCATTTAATTGAATTATTGGTGACAATTTTTGTATTTAAAGGCTGGTTTTTTACTGTTTGATTGTAACCTGATGAAGCGCACCGGAGTGTGCGTGAAAGCGCTTGTTTTCATTAAATTGTGAATTTTACTTCATGGTGGTTCCTTGCAGTTGATTCGTTTCCATTTGAAAGCTCACTTCACTGAAAACTCATTTCTTTGAAACTCATTTTGTTGAAAGTCAAAAATGGCCTTTTCCCCACTGTAGTGCGACCCTGGAGTTAGTATATAAAGTAAGGGTGTGTGTGGAGGCACAGTCCCCCACATTGGGGGGTGTGGGGGGCGTAGCCGCCCACATATTATAAACATTTTAAACTATACACAGTGATACTTACAAGTGCAATAAATTTCCAAAAGTGAACATATAACCAAGATATGTAGGGAGCTGTGTCCCCCACACCCCCCTTACTTTATATACTAACTCCAGGGTCACATTACAGTGGGGAAAAGGCCATTTACGACTTTCAACGAAATGAGTTTCAATCAAGTGAGCTTTCAGTGAAGTGGTATATATATATATATATATATATATATATATATATATATATATATATATATATATATATATATATATATATATATTTATATATGTTAAACATAAATATATCTACATATGTATCTATATATCTATTATCTATCTCTCTCTATATCTATATATATATATATATATATATATATATATATATATATATATATATATATATATATATAGAGAGAGTGAGTGAGAGATATACATATATTGTGTGTGTACTTAATTTCCTCGAAACACCCACACAACAATGCAAACACTCATACTCTACTGTACAGGTGCACAGCATCAACATGAGTACATGCAAAATTCACATTAAAAATTAACAAAAAAACATTTTTTTTGGTTTTGTTTTTGCAGGAGGCAAACCCCCCTGTGGCACACAATTGCCTTGCTAATTATATATACATACTAACTCAGAGATTACACAATATTGGGGAAAGGGCATACTCTTCAACACTGAGAATTATGAGATCTCACACACCTGTTGATCATTTGCTTAGTGGACCAAAGAGAGTCTTGATGAAATGCAATGCTTATACATACATACATGTGTGTGTGTGTGTGTGTGTGTGTGTGTGTGTGTGTGTGTGTGTGTGTGTATATATATATATATATGCATACATACATACATAGATATAGATACACACATTTTATATATATATATATATATATATATATATATATATATATATATATATATATAGATATATAGATATGTATGTGTGTATATTTTATATCTATATCTATATATATCTATATCTATATATCTATATATATCTATATATATATATGGTTCATAGGTTGGTACTAGGCTATCGGCCCTAGGGCCTCCTGGCTATTTCTTCCCACACTATTCACTTATACACATACACACACATACTCATACGTACACATCGTTTTAAATATATATATATATATATATATATATATATATATATATATATATACATACACACAGACACACACACACACACACACACACACACACACACACACACACACACACACACACATTACACACACATATATTACACACACATACCTACAGTGTATTACTTGCAGCTGAATGGGCATAACACTGACATCTGTTTGGTCGACAGAAAAGTACAGTTTTGTACCTACCATAAATGTAGATGTTCGAGGATCCACATTGCTGCAGTCCTTACTATTGGGTAGTCCGCTGTCCAGTCGGCCCGAATACCAGAGTATAAGGCTGACGTCGGTCAGGGCGCATTAGACTGACGCCAGTACGTCAGGGTACTAATGCGCATGACCGACGTCATATCCTCAGTCTTTTCTTGCCCCAGATGTCAGAAGACCCTAAAAAGACAAGGCCCAAAATACCTGCACCAAACATATGTACAATATATACAAAAAGATATATACAAAAATATCAGCATATAACCTCACCTACACAACCACCCCTAAACACAGAGGGAAGGAGGGAGGGTATTGGACTGCAGCAATGTGGATCCTCGAACATCTACATTTATGGTAGGTACAAAACTGTACTATGTTCTTCGTTCCACATTGCTGCAGTCCTTACTATTGGGTAGAATCCCAAAGCAGAGGTAAGGGAGGCTGGCAAATCATAAAGAAGTAGGAGCTGACAACATGCCTTGCAAAACAGCTGTGGCAAAACCAGCCCTAGACTTAGAGTAGATAGGAAGGTGATAATGCTTAGAGAAGGTATGCACTGAACTCCAAGTAGCTGCCTCCAAAATATCCTTAGTTGCCACCCCTTAGAAATGCTGTTGAAGTGGCAGTAGCCCTAGTGGAATGAGGCCTAATCCCAGCTGGAATCTCCTTGCCATGATGGGAATAACAAAATGCAATGCAAAACCCAATCCACCTAGAAATAGTTTGTTTTGACACAGGCTTGCCCTGAACTCAAAGCAAAAGAAACAAACAACTGCTGAGACTGCCTAAAATCCTTAGTCCTGCTTAAATAATAACGCAATTGCCTGTGTACATCTAAAGTGTGCAAAATCTTTTCCCCTTTATTTTGGGGGTCTGCATAAAAAGTAGGCAAATGAATAGTTTGGTTTAAAGCCACACTAGAAACCACCTTAGGCATAAAGGAAGGATTAGTACGTAATGATACCCTATCCTTATGGAAAATCAAAAGGGCTCTACTGCCATAAGGGCCTGCAACTCAGACACCCTTCTTGCAGAAGTAATAGCCAACAGAAAAGCAGTCTTCCATAACAAGTATTTCAATTCAGCAGTAGCCGCAGGCTCAAAAGGTTGTAGAGTAAGTTTTTCCAACACAAAATTGAGATCCCAAGCAGGAGTAGGAGCTCTACGTGGGGTCTTATATTCTTTGCCCCTCTAAGAAACTGCTTGAACAAAGGATGCGAAAACAATGGTGGGTCACAATCATAGTGAGCTGAAATTGCTGCAGCATGAATCTTAATGGAAGAGAAGGACAAACCTTTGTCCAATAACTCAGTAAGATATTGAAGAGCCACACTCAAATTAGGCTCAGAAATCTCCAAATTCTTTGCTGTACTCCAAAATAAAAACCTCTTCCATTTTTCGTGACACTTTCCTTGTACTAGGTCTTCTAGCTTCCATAATCACATTTAAAACTTGTTGAGGAAGTTGAGACCTGCTGTGTTTCAACACAGAATATGCCAGGCTGTTAGATGAAGAGAGTGAAGCTTGACATTGAGCAGATGACCGTCCTTCTGAGATAACAGATGAGGAATCAAAGGTAAAGGCCATGGAGGCTTCCTTACAAGACTCCTTAGTAGTGGGTACCAGTGTTGCCGAGGCCAATCTGGAGCTATCAAAATCATCCTTGGCTTGTCTTGTCTGACTTTTAATAGCACCTTTGGAAGAAGAGGCAGAGGTGGAAAGGCATATACATGAAGGTTTTTCCAACTGAAAGACAGAGCATCCACTTTCCAAGCTGTGTGATGAAACCCCTTTGTGCAAAACTTTGGCAGCTGGTGGTTTAGTGGAGAAGCGAACAGATCTATGTCTGGAGTTCCCCATGACACTGTCAATTTCTGAAATACATGAAGATCCAGTTTCCACTCGTGGGGATCCATGATTTGTCTGCTTAACACATCTGCTAAGGAGTTCTGTGCTCGGCAGAAACCTTGCCTGAAGAGTTAGTTGCAAGCTTAGCGCAGTCTCCCATAAAATCATTGCTTGCCTGCATAGAGGATAAGAATGTGTTCCCCCTTGCTTGTTGATGTACCACATGACAGTTGTGTTGTCTGTTAGAATCAACACCTGCCCTGGAAGAAGTAACTCCTTGAAAGCCATTAATGCAAACTGGACTGCTAACATCTCCTTCATGTTGATATGTAGATGCTGTAGTCTGGCAGGCCACTTGTCTTGTATCCACTTTCCATTCAGATGAGCTCCCAAGCAATGTCCGAGGCATCTGTCGTTAAAATCTGACTCGCCTCTGGCCGGGTCACAGAGAGTCCCTTGTTTAGGTGACATTCCTGAGCCCACCACAAAATTCTTTTGAAGGCAAGGTATTATTTGAATGACAGTGTCCAAATCCTGGCAGTGCTGTGTCCATACATTTTGAGATACCATTGTAGCTTCCTCATATGCAGTTTGGCATTGGGAAGCACCAGAATACAAGATGCCATGAACCCTAATGCTTGAAGGACTGTCCTTGCAGTCAGCACGGACTGATGAGATAGTTGATGGAAGTAAAGTGATAGACTCTTTTGTTTGTCCGGGGTTAAAAAGGCCATCTGGGCTGCTGTATTCAGTCTCACACCCAGAAAGCACATGTCTTGAGAGGGTACTAGACTGGACTTTATTACGTACACAGAATACCCAAGGCATCTTAGCACTGATATAACATATTCCAGATGCTGTAGAAGGACTTCCTTTTCTTGAGCCAGAATCAGGCAGTCGCCCAAGTAAGGATAGATTTGAATTCCTTTTAGCCTGAAGTAAGCTATCACTGGAGCCAGAACCTTTGTGAATACTCTGGGCGCAGTAGATAAGCCAAAGGGCAATGCAGAGAACTGATAATGAGAATTTCCAGCTCGAAACGCAGATACTTCCTGCAACTTAGTCTTATAGGCACATGAAGGTAAGCTTCCTTGAGATCTAAAGTTACCATCCAGTGATCTTTGCCCAGAAGAGGTAAAAGCTGTTGTAACGTCAACATCTTGAACTTGGGAATGTCCAGATAAGTGTTGAGGATAGATAAATCCAAAATTGGTCTCCACGTGTTCCCCTTCTTTGGTACTAGGAACAGGCGAGAATAAAATCCTAGGCCCCTTTCTGATACAGGGACTGGCTGAATGGCCCCTATTTGGAGTAACTGAGAAATTTGCTTGTGAGCCTCTTTCCTTTGTGGAGGAGGAACGTCCGGCATGCCTTTGAAAGGGGGCAATGTATGGAAATAAAACCTGTAACCGTGGTGAATGATATCCAACACCCATCTGTCTTGAGTAAGTAAATCCCAATTTTCCTTGAAAAGAGACAGTCTTCCTCCCAAAGGAGCTGCCAGACGAGAATCTACTGGCAGCTGAAAAGGCAGGTCATTGGGTCTGTTTACGAAAGGACTGACCCCTGCCCTCACCAGAAGTCTGAGCAGGTGAACTCCCTGTTCTAGGCCTAAAAGAACCTTGAGCTCTGCCCCTACCACGTCTAGACCTACCCCTAGACTGGGAATCATAAGCAGGATATGTCCATCCCTTAGTAGGCCAATTTCTACTAAACTTCGGTGGCTGCACCTGCAAAAAATCTTTAACAGTTTGCATAGACTTTGCTTTGTCCTCCAGTTTCTTTAAAACTGCTTCCACAGGCGAACCAAACAACACATCCGACTGTAAAGGAGCATCCAAAATCCTTGTCTTAACATGCTCAGCTAAATTCTGATCCCTCAACCAGGCATGCCTGCGAAGAACAGAACTAGTGGCAGCCACCCTCGAGGAGGCCTGTACAGCATCAAAACCACATTGAACAAGTGGGTAAGCATTCCTTGCAGACACATGAACTAAATCCAGCAACTCTTTACACTCAATACCTTCCGCCAAAGCATCCACCTTAGATTTCAGTTGTGAAAGGAGATAATTTTGATATTTAAGCATGTGAAACTGACAATTCAACGCCCTCATGGCTAAAGTGGAAGAAGTATACACTTTCTTTCCCCATCTATCCAAAGCCCTTGCCTCTTTATCAGTGGGAACAGGGTTTTTAATCACAGAAGCCTTAACACCTTTAGGTCCCTGAGAAACAGTTTCCGGGTCTGCCTTAGGACTCTTAAAAAGATACTTATGAGCTTCAGGCACCCTATAGTACCTATCAGGTGTAAGAGGAGCAGGAGGCAAAGAATCAGGGTTCAGGAAGCCTCTGCAAAACATCTTCCACCACATTCAACACAGGAGGTATAGCTAAGGGCCTATGCTGGGGCAAAACAAGAATTCCCTAAGCCTTTTCCTGAATCAGAGTAATCCTGGCCTTCCCATTTAAAGTGCTCCCTCATGGAATGCAGAGTCTCTGAAAATGAGAAATCCTCAGGAGGAGAAGCTGTAGGAGTGGAATCATCCACATCAGAATCAGAATAAGGAGGATACTCCTGCAAATCTTCCGCAGAAGACTCAGAAGCCTCTCAACACTGTTCAAAACTATCAAACTCCGGTTCCACCCTAGGCCTCTTATCAGGAGGGGCATAGAACCTCTAATCATAGTAATCAAATCTTCTGCCATTTTAAGCATATGTTTCTTAGGCACAGAACCTGAAATGCTAGGAGAAGCCCCCACTGAAGCTGAACTTGGCCTACCTCTCAAAGAAGTTTTGGCAACAGAAGGAGAGGCTCTAACTACCTTGGGAAGAGAGGGAAGAACAGTTACCTGAGAAGCTCCCTCAGCCTGGCCTACCTCCTGAGAAGGCACATCCTGTAACAGTAAAGTCTCTGCCTGAGACTCCAAAGAAACTCCTGGCAAAACCTCTGGCTCCACTGAGCCTTCTAAAGAACCGACGTCCGGGACTGCCGGTTCATCAACCCTAGGCTTCGCTGTTTTGTCCTTGCGCTTCTTGACGAAGCGGGCGCCGGAGCATCCGACGGCATTTTATAATTGCAACGCTTCCCAAACACTAACCTGGCACAGTCTAACCGTCTCTTAATAGTGCGCTTGTTAAACCTAGCACAAGAGCGCATCCAACAACGCCGTGCTCAGGCCCTAAACAAGGTATACACAATGTATGGTAATCCCTATGAGGTATCTGTTTCCCACAAGAAATACAGTTATTCACTTTTCTGACATCCGTTAAATACTGAGGCAAGAAAAACCAAAATGTTCTCAACGGGTACTTAGCCAACTCTGATTCGGTCTGAAACTCCGCTCGAAATATTTCAGAACGCCAACCTGCACTCGCAAAACTGCTTCTGCATCGGACCATGCGGCAAAAAAGACTGAGGATATGACGTCGGTCATGCGCATTAGTACCCTGACGTACTGACGTCAGTCTAATGCGCCCTGACCGACGTCAGCCTTATACTCTGGTATTCGGGCCGACTGGACAGCGGACTACCCAATAGTAAGGACTGCAGCAATGTGGAACGAAGAACATCAGATGGTTGACATGCACGAGGATCAACAATCCCTGGAAAGTGGAATACTCCCTTTCCACAGGGGTTTTGTGACCTCAGAGTTGGTATGTATAATTAGCAAGAGGTGTGTGGGGGGTACATGGGGGTTTGGCCCCTGAAAAACACTTGCTGTTGGTTTAACCCACTCTAAGGTAAGCCTCGATGTTGAGGCTTTGTGTTCCAATATTAGTAAGTCAATATTCGAAACCTCAATGCAGTGCTCATTTGACTATACATAATCTATTTTATATATAAAAAAATACTTCTATAATGCATGTACAGTTGACCTTTAACAGGAACGGGCAGAAGTTAATAGGCGGTAGATGCCTTTGGAGCTCTAGCATGGCCACTACTCCTGCTAAGATTCAAGTTCCTTGCCCTAAGACTGAGAGATGATTTGGCAGAGAAGTCTTGAGTGGGTTATTAGCTGATGAAGGTATTCAGAATATATCTATTGGGAAAGATAAGCTTGCAGAGAAGGAGTCAAGAGGTAAAACTTACTGAAAATAACTGAAAGCTGCAAGCCTTGTTTTATGACAAATTCTGTGAATGACCCACACCTGAACTATCTTAATTAAGAAAACCCATTCGTTAACAGTACCATTAATTGAAACATTTGGACACAGGAAACAGAGAAATACAAACACCCACCGCATAAAAAGTATTCCCTTACCTGACCTTAACTCTAACCCTAATTAACAAACGTTTTCACAAGCATGCAAGCATGCACACACACACAGCCTGAAAAGTGCTCAACTACCCAAGCTAAACCACAAACAAGTGCATGCACACCCCCTAAAAACCACAAACAAGCATGCACACACACAAACACACACACACCCTAAACCACAAACATGCGCAAGCCCACACACCCTAAACCACAAACATGCACACACACCCTAAACCACAAACAAGCGCACACACTCTAAACCACAAACAAGTGAGTGCACACACACCCTAAACCACAAACAAGAGCACACACACACCCTAAACCACAAACAAGAGCACACACACGCACACACATACACACTGTAAACCACAAACAAGTCTGCACACATACCCTAAACCACAAACAAGCATGCACACACACCCTAAACCACACACACATGCACACTCTCTAAACCACAAACAAGTGAGTTCACACATACCCTAAACCACAAACAAGCGTGCACACACACACTAAACCACACACATGCACTCTCTCTCTCTGAAACCACACACACACACACACACACACACACACACACACCCATTACCTTTTTTTTGGCAAGATGACAACGATATATATATATATATATATATATATATATATATATATATATATATATATATATATATATATTTATTTATTTATTTCGGCTGTACCCATTAGGGATCGCCACAGCGGATCATTTGTTTCCATTTCTTCCTGTCCTCTGCATCTTGCTCTGTCACACCAACCACCTGCATGTCCTCTCTCTACACATCCATAAACCTTATCTTAGGCCTTCCCTCTTTTCCTGTAACCTAGTAGCTTCATCCTTAGCATCTTTTTCCCAATATACTCAGCATCCCTCCTCAGTACATGTCCAAACCAACGTAATCTTGCCTATCTGGCTTTGACTCCAAACCTTCCAACCTGAGCTGACCCTCTAATATACTTATTCCTAATCCTGTCCACCCTCGTCACACCCAGTGCCAATCTTAACATCTTTAACTCTGCCACATCCAGCTCAAACTCCTGCCTTTTTGTCAATGCCACTGTCTCCAGCCCATATAACATAGCTGGTCTCACTACTCTCTTGTAGACCTTCCCTTTCACTCTTACAGGTACTCGTCTGTCACAAATCACTCCTGACACTCTTCTCCACCCACTCCATCCTGCCTGGACTCTCTTCTTCACCTCTCTTCCACACTCACTGTTACTCTGAACTATTGACCCCAAGTATTTAAACTCATCCACCTTCGCTACCTCTACTCCTTGCATCCTCACCATTCCTCTATCCTCCCTCTCATTCACACACATATATTCTGTCTTAGTCCTGCGGACCTTCATTCCTCTTCTGTCTAGAGTATATCTCCATCTCCCCAGGGTCTCCTCCACCTGTTCCCTACTCTCACTACAGATCACAATGTCATCTGCAAACATCATAGTCCATGGGGACTCCTATCTGATCTCGTCTGTCAACCTGTCCATCACCATTGCAAATAAGAAAGGGCTCAGAGCTGATCCTTGATGTAACGCCACCTCCACCTTAAACACATCCGTCACTCCCACAGCAGACCTCACCGCTGTCACACTACCCTCGTACACATCCTGTACCACTCTTACATACTTCTCTGACACTCCTGACTTCCTCGTACAATACCACAACTCCTCTCTAGGCACCCTGTTATATGCTTTCTCTAAGTCTACAAAAACACAATGCAACTCCTTCTGACATTCTCTGTACTTCTCCAACACTCTCAGAGCAAACATTGCATCTGTAGTGCTCTTTCCCGGCATGAAACCATACTGCTGATCACTAATCATCACGTCCCTTCTTAATCTAGCTTCCACTACTCTTTCCCATAACTTCATGCTGTGACTGATCAATTTAATCCCTCTGTAGTTACTACAGTTCTGCACATCACCCTTATTCTTAAAAATCGGTACCAAAACACGTTTTCTCCATTCCTCAGACATCCTCTCACTTTCCAAGATTTCATTAAACAATCTGGTTAAAAACTCCACTGCCATTTCACCTAAACACCTCCATGCTTCCACTGGTATGTCATCTGGGCCAACAGCCTTTCCATTCTTCATCCTCTTCATAGCTATCCTTACTTCCTCCTTGCTAATCCATTGTACTTCATGATTCACTATCCCTACATCATCCAACCTTCTCTCCCTCTCATTCTCTTCATTCATCAACCCCCCAAAGTACTCTTTCCATCTCCTCAACACACTCTCCTCGCTTGTATGTTTACCTCATTATCCTTTATCACCTTTACCTGCTGCACATCTTTCCTAGCTCGGTCCCTCTGTCTAGCCAATCGGTACAGATCCTTTTCTCCCTCCTTAGTTTCCAACCTTTCATACAACTCTTCATATATCTTATCCTTAGCCTTTGCCAAGTCTCTCTTTGCCATGCACCTCATCTCCTTATACTCTTGTCTACTTTCTTCATCTCTCTGACAATCCCACTTCTTCTTTGCCAACCTCTTTCTCTGTATACTCTCCAGTACTTCCTCATTCCACCACGTCTCCTTGCCGTCCTTCCTCTGTCCAGATGTCATACCAAGCACCTTTCTAGCAGTCTCCCTTACTAGCTCTGCTGTAGTTATCCAGCTATTTGGTCAGTCTTCACTGCCACACAGTGCCTGTCTTAACTCCTCCCTGAACTCCACCACACAATTACCCTTTTTCAATTTCCACCATTTGATCCTTGGTGCTGCCCTCACACTCCTCCTCCTCTTCTTGATCAACAACGTCATCCTACAAACCACAATCCTATGCTGCCTAACTACACTTTCCCCGGTCACCACTTTACAGTCTCCAATCTCTTTCAAACTGGCCCTCCTACATAAGATATAATCCACCTGTGTGCATCTTCCTCCACTCTTGTATGTCACCCTATGCTCCTCCCTCTTGTTAAAATACGTATTCAACACAGCCATGTCCATCCTTTTCGCAAAATCCACTACCATCTGACCTTCTGTATTCCTTTGTTTAACACCATACCTACCCATCACTTCCTCATCCCCTCTGTTCCCTTCACCAACATGCCCACTGAAATCTGCTCCAATCACCACTCTCTCACCCTTGGGTACAGTCATCACCACTTCAACCAATTCACTCCAAAATTTTTCTTTCTCATCCATTGCACACTCAACTTGTGGAGCATATGCACTAACAACATTCATCATTACACCATCAATTTCCATCTTCATAAACATCACTCTATCCAACACTCTTTTCACCTCCAAAACACTTTTCGCATACTGTTCCTTCAGAATAACTCCTATGCCATTTCTCCTCCCATCCACACCATGATAAAAACAATTTGAACCCACCGCCGATACACCTAGCCTTACTCCTCTTCCATCTGGTCTCTTGCACACACAGTATACCAACCTTTCTTCTGTCCATCATATCAACTAGCTCTCTCCCTATACCAGTCATAGTACCAACATTCAAAGTTCTGACCCTCACTACCACAGTCCTAGACTTTCTCCTCTCTTCCTGCCTTCGGCCATGCCTTCCGCAGGCTCTGTGTTGTAATGAGCTGAAATGGCAGAAGCGTGGATTTTTATGAAAGAGAAAGATAGGCCATTGTGAAGCATCTCAGTTAAACACTGCAGAATCTGAAGAATATTGGGCATTTCAGTGCCTATTCCTTGTGCCTGATTCCAGGCACAGAATCTTTTCCATTTATCAGCATAAGATTTTCTAGTGCTAGGCCTTCTAGCCTCCAAAATGACATCCATCACAGGTTTGCTGAGAGATGTAACTGGTGAAATTAGTTGATTAGTCATGCTGCAAGATTCAGAGTTTGGAGCGGAGTGTTTAGAATTTGAAAGTTCTGCTGAGACAGTAGATAAGGTGTCTGAGGCAGCTACCACGGAGGAAGGTGTGACATATTGCATAGGAGCAGGTACCAGTGTTGGTGAGGCCAGTCTGGAGCAATCAGAATCATTTTTGGTTTTTCCTGCCTGACTTTTAGTAATACCTTGGAGAGCAGAGGCAGAGGGGGAAAAGCATAGACTGATAGGTTTTTCCAGCTGAAGGATAGAGCATCCACTTTCCAAGCTTTTTTTGTGATGGATTCTTGTGCAGAATTTGTGCAACTGATAGTTTTGGGGTGAGGCAAAAAGATCTATGTCTGGGCTCCCCCATTTGCATGTTAACATGCTGAAGATTTGCAGATTCAGTTTCCATTCATGTGGGTCCGTAAGATTTCTGCTTAGTTTGTCTGCCAGAGTATTTTGCTTTCCTGGCAGGAATTGAGCTTGTAGATGTATTTGGTAAGACAAGGCTGTGTTCCACAAGGCCATGGTTAGTCTGCAAAGGGGGTAGGAATGGGTACCCCCCTGCTTGTTTATGTACCACATGACTGTGGTGTTGTCCATCCTTATCAGTAGTTGTCCTGGATGAAGAAAGTCCTTGAAAGCTGTCAGAGCATTCTGTACAGCTAGCATCTCTTTCTGGTTGATATGCAGGTGCATTTGATTTGGGCTCCATTCGCCCTGAATGCATCTCCCTGCCAGATGTGCCCTCCCCCCAAGTATAGTCTGATGCGTCTGTAGTCAGGTTTTGGGTGGCAAGGCAGTGGCGGATCCAGGATTTTACGAAGGGGGGGTGCAGTCTGGAAAGTCGACAAGTGAGGTGGGGAGGCAGGAAAGCAAAACACTGGGGAAGGGGGATGTGGAAGGATCACCTTAAGATATTGTATCAGCATGTGTGAAAACACAGCAACATACAGTCATTTGCAAAACATTGGGGGTGGCAGGTCGATTGAGCACAACGGTTAAGGTTTTCACCTCAGACACAAAGTACTGGGTTTGATTCTGATCTCAGCTTATTAGCTAGCCTTATAATTACCATGCATGGCAGTTAGCCTAATATTCTCGTATGATCCAGTGAACCTGGTGTGGTTGTGTTAGTGGAGGTACATAACTCCTATCCAGCACACAGCATATTAGCAGACATTACCAGTTGTTTCAAGACATACCTAGAGGATATGTTTGGTTGCCCACATGAAGTCATAGTTCTTTTATATGGCATACCTGACATAAGCATTATGATAACATAGCAAAGAATCCCAGTGAAGGTGATATCACCCCAAGACCCATAGCAAATGTAAGTAATTTAAGTAAATAATGATTTATGTGAAACCAGCAAAGTTAATTTATGTAAATAATTTTATGTGTGCAAGTGAAGTTCAGTTAGTTAAAGAACATTGCAAGTTAAGGAAATACACCTTTTATGACAAAAGTCCTAAAAACAGTCAGTTAAATTATATGCAATGTATAAAACCAAATTTAAGTACTGTAGCATTTCCCAAAGGACAGTAACACAAAATCTACTTTAATGTCTGGCCAGCCTAATATGCAAAGCCATGGAAAGCCTTATTAGGAAACAGCAACCCTCCGAATACTGTTTCCATTTTAGCTTGGATTTGTCAAGGGGAGGTCATGCTTAGCATATCTAATGTACTATTTTGCAAAAGTCACCAATGCAATATAGGAAAGCAAAATGGTACACATTGCATACCACGACGTAGCTAAAGCTTTTGACACAATCCCCCACTCAGGCATTGTAGAACAGCTAAATAAACTAGGAATAAACTATGGTCACCTACTGGATTGCCACATGGCTCACAAATGAGATGCAAGAAAGCAAAATTGACAAAGTTACCTCCATAAAGAGATGAGCTACTGGTGGAGTCCCCAGGGTTCTGTGCTGGGGCTTCTCCTGTTTAACAACTACTTTTCTGAAGTAAAATCCAATACCAAAGGGCTCTGGATGACTATGTTTGCACATGACTACAAGTTAGGAGCAGTCACTGAACCCCAAATTACACAGCCATCCTACTGGATGGTTTGTCTCAAACAACTGGTGCCACAATCATGGACCAAAATGAAATGCCAGTAAATGCATTATTGCATCCTTTGGAAGTCATCTACCTCAGAGAACAACTATGATGACTATAAGACCTTAAGAATAGACTTGTTTGGGTTTTCGGAACTTATCTGGACAGTGACCTAAATTTTGACCAGTATGTCTACTTATGTAAGCCGCGGTGGTGGTGCTGCGGTAGTGTTGTCGCCTCGCAGTATGCAGCTGTCCAGTTCGATTCTCAGCTAGAGCGTCTTCTGCATGGAGACATGCGGGAATGGGTGTACCTTCGTTCAAGGTTGTGCGTCAGGCCTGGCAAGCCGGTACGTAAAAATCAACTGCCAATCATTAGTGGACCAGAGTTCCGCTGTGGCGACCCCTAACCGGGAAAAGCCGAAAGACACAAACATGTCTACTTATGTAAGAAAGTGCTTCTATATTAAAAAGCTTAAAGAAATGGGTTGTGTCTAGATCTAGGATGTCACTGCCCTCCTTTACTCGGCACTCCTTAGGCCAGTCATTGAGCATAATGCCCCCTTTGGCCTGTATCTGTCCAGACACATGCAACTGGAATGCCCACAAAGAAGCCTTACCAAAAGGATACTAGGGCTAAACAATATGTCCTACACAGACTGACTTAAAGTCTGCCATTTGCTTTCTTCCACTGACTGCCTCCCATAGCTCTCAACCCCTCATCTCCAAAATACAGAACATAATGTGACAATATGGAGCAAGAGGCGAACATTTACTAACAACTTCATCTAGGATGCTCATAGCATAAGTATGAGAAAACAGTTATTTTATTTAACAGTTTTCCTGTTTAACATGATTCAGTATTGTATACCATGGCAACAGCTAACATTCAAACTCACGAACTAAAGAATATTCCTCATAATGAGATACAGTTGAGAGCTATGCTGCCTTTCCATCCACAGACAGACCGCCACTTCTAGCCATCAGCTGTGATAACCAAACAGACTGTTTCTACATACATATATAAAATTGTTGGTTTGAACAGCTGCAACATTCAAATACTTCTTGGAAAGCCACTGATTTTAATGTGTTGTCAAATGTAAATAAACCCCTTCTACAGTTTGAGTTGGCATCAGACTGACCATGTGTACACTATTAACCAACACAGCCTTTAGAATCCTAAACACGGAAAAAATGCTTCGCTTAAACAGTGAAAATGCATGCTAATACATATCCACTTATCCCAATATTTTTCTAAGTTTAAAAAAGTGATATTTAAAATCTTTCCCGAATTCTGGGCCTTTGTTCTCCCGTTTTAGATTTTGCATACACAGAAATATTTTAAGTGTGGGCAATAATGCCCTTCTAGCCTGCCAATATACCAAAACAGTTGGTCTCATAATAAGTTACAGGCTGTTCTTAAAAATATCTAAACTAGTACTTGCTTTAATGTAATATGGTAATCTTTTCCATGCATCAGTTCCTCTCTTAGAGAAGCAATTAGTACATTTCTCATTCCTATAGAATCTTCTACATAGGTTGTCTGATGTTTCACTACTACTTTTTGATAACCCTAAATATTCCAAGAGGTAGTCTCTAAATGCCCTATATACCTGAATAAGATCAGCTCTTAAATATCTGAGACCCTGTTAAGATATTTTAGTCTTTCACAGTAACTTAAATTTTCACTTCCATTGATGCTCGTGGTATATTTCTGCTGGGGTCTTTACAGTTCACTCATGATTTTCTTATATGGTTTCCATATAGTTATTTCCTACTCAAGTTTGGGTCTAATGTAACTAAAAAACAATGAGTTAATTTCCAATTTCCTAGACTTTATAAGCATTTTTATACTATTGTTCTATAACTATCACTAACCAGCTGGTTGATATGATTAGAAAAACAAACCTGGAATGATCCATTTACCATACCATATATACCCTAGTCCTAAAATGTATCTACAGTTTCAATCACTGCGTGCTGTATTAAAATATTAACCATTCAGTTATGTCTCCCAATCACCAATCTTATAAGCTTAGTTTTTGATGTAATTATCAGCTTTGCTGTGCCCAAAACATCACTTTAGTGAAGTTCTTCTGTAGACATGCATGCCCCATATGTAACTGTCTTAACTATTTTCAAGTCATCTGTAATATACAGACTAGAGAACGCACAACCACACCCATTTACTTAACACTTGCACAAAAAAAGATTGTTTACTTAATACACAGGTACACTCAAAATTTGCCACTTACCTCGTGTTTTTTTTTTTTTTTTTTTTTTGCAGCAGTAAAAAAATGATACATCTTGCAGCTGTCCTCTCTCTGTACTGCAGAGTGGTGATTCTGGATCAACTTGATCCCAGTTGGGCCACAGGCTAACTTTTTGTGGGTTGGCTGCTTGCTGTAAGGGAATGGAGCAGAAAGAAGTGTGCAGAAAAATGACCATATGTACGGCTCATCGTCGAAAGTCCTGTCTGGTCTTAAAAAAAAAAATGAAACAAGCTGTTCTGAAGTTCTTGGCTGTGCATCTTAATACCCTATGGTACACCCAACCAAATTTCAGGAGACTGTCTTGTACAGTGCTGCACACACTTGATCAGAGAATCCTAAAGCATAGTCAATTTAGTACACACTGTACTAAAATGCAACAGAGAAATCCACGCAAACCACAGGACCACAAAGAATTTGAGTTGCTCGGCTCTTTACTCAGACCATCTACTGCGAACTCCAAAAGTTAGAATTAGGCAGGCAGCACCAATAACAAGAGATTGACTGCAGCTGTATTTAACAGAAATTAAGCAGCCCGCCAAATACAGCTGCAGCCAATCACAATTACATCATCTGGATGGATTAGTCCAGTCAACTCCCAACCCCCCACCTTACTCAAAAACGCAAAGTGATAACTGTCTTGGCTGGCTGTGAGCATGAAAAGCTTATCGTTCGGTAGAGGAAGACTTTTGGAACATTTTTAAAGATTTTTTTACATGTTTGCTACCCCTGGTTTGTCAGTGTGTACACTACGATTTATGTAGCATATGCTTTCCGATGTCCTAGCCAAGCTATACATGAGTTTAAAAAAGGGGAGGCGCGCGCCCCTGCGCCAAAGCCTAAATCCACCACTGCAAGGGGTGGAATGAATGACAGTCCCTAGTTTTGGTGACAGGCCTCTGCCCACCATTGGAACTCTTGCTGCAGGCAAGGAATGATAGGAATCACTGTTTCCAGGCTGTGACAATGTTGACTCCATTAGCTTTTTAGGTACCAGTGAAGTTTCCTCATATGCAGTCTTGCATATGGAATTAGAAGAATGCAGGAAGCCATGAACCCCAAGGCATGCAGAATTTGACTTGAAGATAATTGTGGTTTTGTGGCCACTTGTTTGAAGTAAGTCATCAATTGAATGTTTGTCTGGCATGAGGTAAGCCATCTGGGCAGTTGTATTCAAGCTTGCACCCAGGAATGTAATTTTTTGAGAGGGTACCAGTTGTGATTTCTTTTCGTTTATGGTGTACCCTAGGCAAGTTAGAAGCCTTTTTACAAATGCCAGATGCTGTAGAAGAGTGTCCTTGTTTTTTGCCTGAATCAGGCAGTCGTCCAAATAAGGATAAATTTGAATTTTTCTTTGTCTGCAAAATGTAATTACTGGTGCCATGCACTTTGTGAAGACCCTGGGCGCAGTAGATAAGCCAAAGGGCAGTGCAGAGAACTGGTAATGCAAATAGTCTGCTTTGAAGTGGAGGTTATCTTCTGCAAGATTCCCTGACTGGGATATGCAGGTAAGCCTCTTTTAAGTCTAGAGTTACCAACCAGGCATCCTTGCCTAGCATAGGCAGTAACTGTTGTAGAGTCAGCATCTTGAATTTTGGAATGTCCAGGAAAGTATTTAGAATGGATAAGTCCAGAATTGGACGCCATGATTTGTCTTTTCTGAGTACCAGGAAAAGTCTTGAATAAAAACCTTGTCCCTTTTCCTTTTCTGGTACTGGTTGAATAGCCCCCATATTCATGAGGGACATAACTTGCTTCTGGGCCTCTGTCCACTGATTTGGAGGCAGATCTGGCCATCCGTTTGGAATTGGCAACGTGTGGAAATTAAATTTGTATCCCTGGGACACTACATTTAAAACCCACTTGTCCTGGGTAATTAGGTGCCAATTTTGTGCATGAAGTGCTAGTTTCCCCCTCAAAGGGGCTGCCAAAAGATAAGTGCTTGGAAATGGCAGAGGAAAGTCATTGAGACTGTTTACGTACAGGGTGCCTTGCTGCTTCCAGATTTGGAGGTGGAGGCACCCCATTGTTTTGTTCTGTAAGTTCCTTGTGACTGAAACCTGGAGCCTTTGATTTGTCTGGGTTTGACCTGGGTAGCTCTGGTGGGTACTGGAAAGCACCAATTCTTAGTAGGCCAGTGCCTACTGAACCTGGGTGGCTGCACTGGTAGGAAATCTTTTACAGTTTGCATAGATTTAGCTTTGTCTTCCATCTTTTTCAAAACCTCTTCTGTCTTATTACCAAATAGACTGTCCTGTTGTAAAGGAGCATCCAGCAATTTTGCTTTAACATGATCAGGCAGATTTTGCTCCTTGAGCCAAGCATGCCTTCTTATCACAGATCCAGTTACAACGACCCTGCAAGAGGCCTCCAAGGAATCAAAACCACATTGCAAAGTATGCTTTCCAACTTGTTCAGCTGAATGCAATAAATCCTGTAACTCTATTTTCCACACAGTCAGAAATCAAGATCATTTTCTGTTTAAGTAAGCCCATGACATGCTGCTGATATTTAAGCATATGAAATTGACAGTTTAAAGCCCTGATTGCCAGAGTTGCAGATGTGTAAACCTTCTTACCCCATCTATCCGGCACCCTGGAGTCTCTATCAGAAGGGGTAAGATTTTTAGCAGTAGAAGCCTTAACACCCTTGGGACCCTGAGAAATCGTTTCAGGGTCAGCAGTAGGGTTTTTAAAAAGAAATTTGTGGGAGTCAGCAAGGGAGCCCGCAGGATTTTTTGCAGGGGGGTGCAAACCCAGAGCCCCACCCACATAGCTCTCCCCGCCCCCTGCCAACACAGCCCCGCCCAAGTCCACCCACCCCAAGCCCCGCCCACGCAGCCATTCCAGTGTCCCATTACTTGGCTATTTCTCCCCATTTGCCATAGACACTGTTCAAATCTGTGCGCATACTGTTTTATGCTTTAGTTCTACAATGATTACAGGCAGTTGGATTTAATTTACAACTTTTATTTCAAACATTATAACCCAAACACTGAGACATTTACTAAACCTAAACAAAGCAATAGTCTTACAACGAGGTGGATGGACTGTGTGAAAGAAGATCTGACAGGCAGGCATGAGTGCTGAAGAAGGCAAGAGTGTAGCACTGAATTGAGAGAGTTGGCAACAGTTAACATGATACCCACCCCATGTAGACAAAAATAGGAAAAAGTGGGGCTGATGATGATGATGATCTAGTGGAAAGCATGTATAATGCACTCACTGATTCCTTCTATTGTAGGATGATAGGTCTATGGAATATCAAAGTCCCTTAATAAAACTGGTTTTATGCATTCTTGCCATGAAAGCCTTATGACTCTGTGATCCTTGTTACATTTTCAGTAGATGAAAGCATCTTTCCTGATTTTTGCTGTAGCCTACATGGATGATGAATACAAATTCTCTACCATCCACCTCAAGAGACTGGCTATTGTCTTGGCTGGATGTAAGGTTATCTTTCATGAAAATGACAACTTGACCTACTTCTATGTATGACTTCTGTCCTTTCTATAAATCAAGTATCCCGAGGTACTGTATTCACTAATAATTACAGGTGGCTTTAGCTACATCACTGATACGGTTATTGCATGCAGACGCACAGAGGATGCCCGGGCTTGACATTCTACAGAAACTAAGATATAGTCAATTCATTACTCCATTTTTTTTTCTACTGGGCCTTTATGTTTTTAAAGGAGAAGCTGCACCTAACCATATGTTGTAGGACCTGGGATAAGTCTGACATGTTCAGATAATACTGTAGTACACAATGCAGTTGCTTTAGCTTACTTAGATTTTTCATGCAGTAGCCCAAGTAATTTTTTGTTAGCAGATGACCATATACTGTAATCTAGATAATGGCTTTCTACTAATATCTCACCTACACAAGGACTATTTTGCAGATATTAGTCATTAGAAAAATACATTTAATAGATGCTGTTAATAATGATCACAATGTGCCTAAATGGCATACTTTGTTCCTTGATTGCTCTATTAAATCAGTAATGAGTGTTTGCTGTAGGCAGTGTTTCTGGCAAATCCCTTAAGGTTCTGAATAGCCTATATGTACAAGATGCAGCAATAAAATGCTTCAGATTTATACAGTTTCTAACAAGTGTTAGTTGTCTAAATCAGGAGGCTGTTCAAAATGTATGACTCTCCTTCTTGATCAGGGCTATATGACCTGTAATTTCTTAAAATCGTCACCTTCTATTGCTCTGCATGTCAGCCGTGTGCAATTCAAGCAGTGACTCAGAACTTAAACAGAGGATGTTTAATAGCAAGCAGTGAAATCGTTGTTTTATTTCCCTAGTGACAAAAATCCTCATTTACATGGAGAGTCTTCTGCAGAGTCACATCGTCGCTCAATATGACATTCACTAAGCAGTCAGGCCTGCAGGGTTTAATGATGTAAGGGGAAAGGAGGAGGTATAGAAATGATGATCTCTGTGCTTAGCACCCCATGAGGCATTCTGGGTGAGATATTCAATCAGGAGAGAGAGTGAGAGAGTGAGAGAGAGTGAGAGAATCACCTCACCAAGGATAAGCCATAGCGAGGATGGGATACACATGGTGTCAGAGCTCTCTGCTAGCTTTAAAGAGCTCCTGATGCAGCTGAGATAACTTTAGACAGAATTTAATATCCACTCATAAATGCAGCTTTGGCTTTGTGTTTTGTTTTCCAAAACATAATTCTCTTGCTCATGCTATTTTTATGTTTGCAGTGTTCTTGTCTTATTAGCTCATGCTTGCTGTCTGCTCCTGACATCATAATTTTGTTTGTTACATCAAAATGTATCAGAACTGAAATAATTAGAGTTGAAAACAAAGGTATGTAGTGTCATGTGGAGTGTAACAGCAAGCATAAAATGTACTGTGGTTATTTCTAAAACTCAGGAAATTAGAAAGAAAGCAGAAGTTCAGAATACATCATAACTTGCTTCATAATATTATTGATAAGATTGGTGGGTTCATTAAAGTCAACTTGCTCTTTGTTTCTGTTCGGTTTTGGTAACAGGATATGCCCTGTTGACACAAATAAGTAAACTGATTTACTCAGGGTCACACAGTATGAAAGTTTACAATGACAGGAGGCATACATATGCCACCAGTTTTACAGTTAAGCACAATAAACATTTTGTTGCATTGTCTGCAAAATTTGGTTAATGACAAAACAGGTTAATTGCATGTAACAGCCCCTTGTTACATATTCAGAATATAATCCAAAATAACTATTGTTTAAAGATGAATGATTTCAACTTAAAACTGTAAAAAGAAACAGATATGAAATTCAGTTCATAACAACATTATCTACACAAAGTGTCATGTACTACAGTGCAATTACAAGTCACTTAAGTTCACACTTGTTGATTTGGGTCCAGCTGGCTGGGTTTCTCTCCTATGGCCACAGGCAGTGTGCCTCCTTTAGTTCTCGTGACAGTTTTACACAATCCCTCATTCCTCCCACTGGTCATCTGTTGCTATCTTTAGCAACTCTCTGCTCTTTTCCTTGTGTTATCCTGCCTTACGTAAAGAATGTAGTCGAACTTTATGGTGAAGGTTGCTAGAATGCCTATTTTATCACAGCCATTCAGAGTGTACCCTGAAGTGGAGGTGAAAGCAACTACCATGTCTTTCTTAAAATTAGACCTTCACCATCTCCCATCTCCAGTATTCCAATACTCTTTGCTGTTGAACATAATGTCGTACTTGTTTGTCAATTTTAAACAACCATCCACTAGTTTTTAACTATTTTCTGCTACTTTAAATATTTCTGTTCCTTAAACAAGCGGTTTTGTATATTTAAGTCATTAACCATCTCTTACCTTTTTCCCTGTATTGCTTTTGTTTTCAAGATTTCTGACCTCTAAGCTCCACAGATATTCATATGGACAGCTCTGAATATATTTTCAGTAAAACCTGGTGTGAAGCCTAGGTAGACCCTATCCTGCCTCAGTTTTCATCTTGGTAGGAAAAGGGACGGAAGGAGGCAACACAGCATTTCAAATATATCACAGGATTCTTTGGGAGAATCCAGGAAAATAGTGGTCTGTCATCAGGGCATACTCATCACTTTGTTTGCATCTTCAAGTCTGACTTTATCTTAAATGAATTCAGGCAGTCAGTTCATAACATCATACAGATTCTACTACACGTCAAGTTGTCAACACGACCTCTGCAACAGCCCCATGTTCTCCGTTGTACTTCTAGAACTAGGGAATGTCCTCCTTTCTGACCTCTGCAATTGAGTTCTCAGGTACCAGTTTCACACACTTGTCTATACCTTATGAAGAACAATCCATGATACTTGCTAACTTGTCTAACACTCTTGCAGCAACACATTAGCTCACAGACCTGGGCTGTCATTGTCATTTCTCTGTGCCTTTCTGTGTCATTAGTGTATCTGTGATGATTTACACTTTACCTGGACTACTGTGGTCAGAATATAACTGGTCTTATAGTCTTTTCTCATTGGTTCATTTCTAGATTATTGCATGCATGCCTTTGAGGCTTTTCTAATGTTTGAGTATAATCTACAACTGTTTTGTTTGTTTCTGTACAACAAACATCACAGTGTCACCTTGTACTCAGTGTACCTTGCTCTGCCCACATATAACATGTTAAGCCCACATACTGTGGGCAGTATTACATGAGTAGTCAGGTAACACAGTGAGCATCTTCAGAGCAAAATAATTCAGATGATGTATTTCTAGTGAAAACACAAAACTGACAAGAGTAAAATGAGCTTGACTATATCAATAAGAAACAAGAAAGTTCCTGCAGTGAGCAAAATAAAACAAACCATGTAGTGCAAATATGATTTCTGAACTCCAACAGGAGCTGATATTTGTCAATAACTAGACTGTCAGATTTAACCAGGAAGGAAGTTACAAGAGGGGTAGTAGAAGCTGAGGATATGTTTGTAAAGGCAACATCTTGAATGTTTAAATCTGAGGTGGAAAGTGGACTGTTTGGTCTAAGGTGCTAACATTTGCAAAATCTAAAAATCTCTTTCATAAGTTTACGGAGGGATAATTAAAATCTCCAAAAAGAGATGTATTTTGTTTCATTGCTCACATTTCAATTTGATTTACATAATCTCCATGATCTGCAGGGACATAGATGGGGATCTGTAATTGACAATAAAGTAATAGTTTGATTAATTTTGTGTCACTAAAACTTCATTAAGGTCCACTCAAGACCAATAGTAAGTCAAAAGATAAAGATTCTCTTCATTTGAATCACTGCATACATATCTATACTTTTACACACACACACACACACACACACACACACACACACACACCCCTACCTTACTAAAGCTGCCCGTTTCAGTTCTCGCTCCACTAAAGCCATCTTCGCTCCCGCCGCAAGGGTCCCATCTTCCGTCCGCTTCGTTCCCGCTCGTTGAAAAGGTCCCATCGTCAGTAAGGTCCTCTAAACTGTCCATTTCAACTCCCGCGCGATGATGTCACAGCAAACTTCGCGCGATGATGTCAGCACGCCTGCGACTGGATTTCTTAAAGAAGAACGCCTAAAAAAAAAAAAAAAAAAAAAAAAAAAAAAATCTTTTTTTTTTTAAATCAAAAGGTTAACTTGTCAGCGGATTCCAGGGGGGTGCAAGTGCACCCCCTTGCACCTGCCTGCGGGCGCCCTTGGGAGTCAGGAACCCGGTAATATCTGTCTGGCTTACTAGGAGCCGGAGGCAGGGAATCAGGAGCCATGCTGGATTCTGAAAAAACATCATCAACAATGTCTAGAACTGGAGGTACAGCCAAAGGCCTATGCTGAGGAAGAAGAAAATCCCTAAACCTCTTTTTGGATTCTGAAAAATCCTTACTCTCCCAATGAAAATGTTCCCTTAAGTTATGCAAAGTTTCTCCAAAAGAAAAATCCTCAGGAGGAGAAGCAGAAGGGGTGGATTCTTCTGCATCAGAGTCCTCATAAGGTGGAATAGATAATTCCTGATCAGAAGAAATGGAAACCTGATCTGAAGATTCATAATCAGTGTCTTGCCTAGGCCTGTTAGCAGGAGGGGGTTGGGAACCCCTGATCAAGGTAATTAAATCCTCAGCCATTTTGATAATTTATTTTTTAAGCATAGCGGCCTGAGCACGTGGCCCATGCATTGTTTTTTAGACATAAAAGTTGGTTTTGGTCTTGTTTTTGAGGATGGTGTCAGTTTAATGTACAAATCTTTAGGCCTGAAAACACCCCCAGAAGCCGGTGCCTGCTCAGCATCTCCAGACCCATCTAAGGGAGAGACATCCACGGGTTCAATACTTGAAAGTGTCTCGCGGCACACCGGACTCCGAATGGGTCTCAGTAGAAGCCTGCAAATCAAAAGTAGCGGGTATCAGGGGCTGCGAAAGCGCATGGGTACTGGCGACTGGCTTAGGAGAGGCTTCATCGTCGGTTTTGGACCTCGACGGTCTGTCTCTGTCTTTTTCTTTGCGTTTTTGTGAATTCCGGTAGTGTGATTGCTAACTGATGACATTTCTGGATAGTTAAATCTTGAGCCAAAGTATTTTGATGCAAAAATATACCGATGCTTAATAGTGTGTTGGTTAAATTTAGCACAAAACCGACAGCAAGGCACGTTGTGGTAAGGGCCTAGGCAAGGAATACAGTACAAATGAAAATCCTTATGAGGTATTTGCTTCCTACAAGTAATACAATTATTAACTTTTACTGACATCAGTAAGGAGTAAGAAAAAGTTTCCCCAACAGGGTACTTAGCTTTAGGTTGAAGACTTTGGTTCTGAAACTCGAAAACAAAAATTTCAGGAGTTGGCCGACCGGCACTTGCAAACTGCTTCTGTTTTGGGCACCGTGCGGCAAGAAAGACTGATGGAAATGGCGTCATGGAAGAAGGGACAGCAACTGACGCAGGACCCAAGACTTTGTTATTCAGGCCGACTGAGGGAAACCTGCCAGGAGATTACCCAAACGTAATGACTGCAACAGTGAAACACGAAGAACATCAGAATAAGCCAGGGACCCCTATGGAGACGAGAAAGGGGGAATACTCGGCCTCACCAGAATCTGGCCACACAGTTCCTGGTCCCTGGAATCCAAACCCAACAGGGTTGGATGAGAAGAACGAGAAGCTGGAGGGGAAGATGTTCCCCTGGCTGGATGGGCAGGAGATGCCAGGAGACCAGACTCTATCTGGTTTTGAGAAAACTCCTCACCATCTTGTCCATGTAAGAGGGCAGAAGACTCCTAAATGATCTAGAGGAGTAAGAGGAGTGGGTGGACTTGGAAGAAGACCTACTTGACCTACTGCCAGGCTCTGGGGAATGGATCTGATGTCTTACAGCCGACTGTCATCTCTGTTTTCAAGTGGAAGGGACTGCAGGCTCCTCCAAGATTATGAGGGTCTATATTAGAACAATGAATAATTAAAATGTTGAACGCTCTAAAAAGTGAAAAGGCCGGACCTTGAAGTGTTTTTTGTGAGATCACAGTACAGTGAAGATCGGAATATTTGCTCTTTCCTCACTGTAGTGCAATCTCGGAGAGGATATATATAAATATATATATATATATTTAGCGGGGGGGGGGGGGGGGTAGTTCGAGGTCCGGCATTTTCGCTCTTTAGAACGTTCGACATTTTAATTATTCTTTGTTCAAATACAGACCCAATTATGATCGGATCTGACAAACATGTCTGATCTGAAGGTCCAACTGGCTCAGTGGCCGGCTCTGACGAACCAGAAGGATCCAAGGCCAGCCCCACCTTGGTTGGATCCGAGGGCCTCTGATCTGGAGAGGACATGGATCCAACAGCCACGGTTTCTTGGCAGGAACTGTAAGAGAAGGGGTCTTCTCTTTGGGTTGGAAGAGGAACCCTTCAAGGAGGAAACAAAAGGACCCCCTTGCACCAGACCCTTAAGAAGCAACTTGTTGTAGTGCTCCGCTAAGGCCTTAGCATTGAATGTGGCACAAAGGTCATACTCAACCTCCAGGTGCGGAGCATCCAAGCTATAAATACACTCCCTGTGCGTATTGGAATACGGCATTTTCCAAACGCATGAGGAGCACTTCTTAAACCCAGTAGGCCTATCAGACATTGTAAGCCCACTATAACTAGCACTAAACTACAGAAACTACATATCAAGCCGTAACAGCTAACAGAAGAAAAAGGACACCAACCCCCCCCCCCCCCCCCCACACACACACACACACACACACACACAAAACTAGTCTAACCGACTAACGGGAATGGGAGGTCTACTCTAAAAAACACTACAAAAACTAGACTACCCTACACTAAAACACTACAAAGATTATAAGAAAGATTGAAAAGTCTTTACTTTACCAGCCACAGCCAGAGGAATGCTTCTGCACAGCAAGCACGGCAAACGAGATCTGGTTATTACAGAGCAGCAGTGTATTATTGGAGAGAGAGGAACCACAGCTTTGGATCTAACTGTTGAATACTGCCAGCTTGGATCCAATATTGGACCCAAGACCCTGTGGTGATGAATGAAGATATGGCTAACATCAGATCGGAGCCCTTGCAGATCAGTCCACTACCCTGGTTAGCATAGAAATGTGCATGCACAAACAGATACATAAAAACAAAACGCTGAAGGATTTTTCTGGTGTCTCCTGCTGAATGAAACAAATGCCGAGAGAAGTTACTGTGTAGACTGCTGCTCAGTCTAATGATTTTGGATAAGGAGACTAAGTGCACACCAGACTACATACAGCTCCGTGATAACTGACTGAAGCTGTATGGCTAACATCACCCAACTGTACACTGTGAGAAAACTCCCATATTTGCTTCATGCAGGTACCATTAAAGCAATGCATGGGGTAGTTACAGGTAGCTACCTTCTATCAAGTGTGTCCCATGCTGCTACATGTGAGGACAGCAGAGGTACTGCATTCCCCTGTAATCCTTGAATTCTGTGACCAGAAAGCAAAGGTTGCAAATCATAAAGAGCCTTTAATATTTAAAGCTCTTTGCATGGAATATTCCTGGGGGCCAAAAACAAATGATGACATTAGGGTTCAATAACAACTATCAACCACACTGTGAAACATGAGAATATCATATCTCAGAGACTTCCACACTTATGGAAAAAAAAGTCTTCTCTCAATTAAACTCAGCCCATTCATATCTTCAAGAAGGAATTTAGTGACTACATAAAAATCAGCAAATTCCAACATGGATCTGGGGCATCAAGCCTTGAGCTTGTTCATCAAAATCATTAACAGATATATATATATATATATATATATATATATATATATATATATATATCTATGCTTGGGACAGAAAAGCTCCATGGGTTAAGCTGGTACAACTTAATTCTCTTTTAAGAAAACACAGAAGACTACTATGATTACTTTAATGCAACCTAAATAAAACAAAGTTGTTATGTACTCACCATAATGTACCATCTGAGTTGCTGCTCTTCGTCTTCAACCTGTAGGTTCCCGGATCCAGCACAAATCTGACTCGGATGCATATCCAACATCTAATCCAAGCTCAAAGCTCCTACCCATAATGCCCCTGTATTCTTCCTCTCTTCAGATCGAGTTTGCTGCCCAACTAACTTCTTCACCTGACCCAACATTATCTCAAACTAGACATCTGCCTAAGCAAAGGAAAGAGAGTAAGAGGCATGCAGGAGGTGACCACATCCTCTACTTGTCAAACTACCACGCAGTCTATGCAAGGCAGTGGGAATGAGGGAGCGACGGTTGAAGACAAATGAACAACAATAACTCAGATGGAACGTTATGGTGAGTACATAACTTCTTTATTTGAAGTTGTTGTCTTCATTTGATCTTCAACCTGTGGGACAGAGTCCCCAGCTACTAAACACCTGGGAGGCCCTCATGGAAGGATGTTGCGGAGCAAGGTGGAGCCAAAGGATGCCCTATTCCTGGATATGACGTGCAACTTGTAATGCAAAATGAAGGCATGAGATGAAGCCTAAGTGCCCACAGAGCAGATATCATCTAATGAAACTCTGGACCAGAAGGCTGCTGAAGTAGCCATAGATCTATGAAATGTGCCTTCACATGACCTGGTGGGGATAATCCCCTAACAGAGTATGCTAGAATAATACACTGGGAAATCCAACGGGCGATGGTGACCTTACATATTGGTTCCCCAAAAAGGGTTTAGAGTAGGAGATGAAAAGCTGGTCAGACTTGCAAAAGGATTTAGTCCTGTGCAGGTAAAAAAAAAAACTGTCTGTGCACATCCAACAAGTGCAATTTATATTCTCCCTTGTTTTGAAAGTTTGGGAAAAAAATGGGAGATTACTCACCTGATTAATATTGGACTCTGAAGCTACCTCAGGAAGAAAAGATGGATTAGTACGCAATGATACATTGGACTTATGAAAGATCGGATCTACCTTACAAGCTCAACACTTCACAAGATCGACATTTAGAACGACGAGACCTCAAGACCGACAGAGCAGATAACCGACAACTTGTAATCCCGACAGTGAAAACACAGACACAGGAAATGTGTGAGCGTGACTCGGTAAGTATGCGATAGTGACGGATTTAGGGTTAGGGTGCGGGTAAGGTGAGTGTGCGATAGTGAGGGACATAGGGTTAGGGTGCGGGTAAGCTAAGTGTGCGATAGTGAGGGACTTGAGGGTTAGGGGCGGATTAAGTGAGTTAGGATTAGGGTGCGGGTAAAGTAAGTGTGCGATAGTGACGGACCTTAGGGTTAGGGTTTGGGTTAAGGTTAGTAAACAGATAGTTGTGTGTAAGGTGTAGTGTAGGTTTTTAGGTTGCTGGTGTGCTTGTATTGTGTGTGTGTTGTGTGGAACAGTGAACTTTTTGTTTTGTTAACTGTCGAGATTGTGGTTTGTCGGGCATGTGAACTTTCATGTTTCTGTGGTTTCATTCATGTGGTCTCGTCGTTCTAAATGTTGATCTTGTGAAGTGTCAAGCTTGTAAGGTAGATTTGAAAGATCATACAAGGGGGCTTGACCGACAACACTTGAAGCTCCGAGATCCTCTTGGCAGATGTAATAGCAATCAAGAAGGCAGTCTTCCAGGATAGAAACTGCAGATCCACAGAGGCTGCAGGCTCAAAAGGGGACGAAACAAGAGCTTGCAAGACTAAGCGGTGAGTCCTTCACCAGGGGCTGAAGAAGAAAGGTGTCTTTTAGGAAGGCTTTACAAAGCTTCAGGGATGCTAAGGAAGCCATACTATCGTCAACATGAAAATTAGAAATCGCTGCAAGTTGGACCTTGACTGCAGAAGAACTGGCACCTTGCTGAAAGATCCCTGCCAAAAAATTCCAAAACTGGGGCGGTGAAGGGATCTAGGGCACCCTGCGGGGCCCAAATCGAAAAACGTTTCCATTTGCTGGAGTAGACCTTTCTGGTGGAAGACGTATGAGCTACCACCAGGATCGTTTTGACAGCTGAAGATAAGCCAGGAGTTCTAACTATCAAGGGAACTGGAGCAGCCAAGCAGTGAGCTTCAGACTTCCCAGGTCTGGCTGGGGAATCCCTGATGGATGACAAATCAGATCCAGACCTGGATCCAACATCCATGCTGGAGCCACCAAATGAGACCACAGAGAGGGTAACCAGAACTGACGAGGCCAGAATGGGGCAATGAAGATAACTAAGCTCCTCAGCCTGCAAGCTTTCTGAGGGAATTTTATAATCAAGGGAAGAGGAGGATAAGCATACAGGAGACCTGGGGGCCAAGCATGAATCACAGCATCTCTGGGGTCGTCCCCCGGTGAGGGGATTCAGAGTGAAGGACTCTCTGCATTTCTTGTTGGAAGAGGCAAAGAGATTGCAGCAAAGTTGACCCCACTTGAGAGAGATCTGTTTTGGTACTGAAGGATTCAGAAACCACTCGTAAGGTATCAGGATAGACCTACTAAGCCTGTCGGCTAGAATGTTGGACCACCCCGAAATGTGTTCCGCCACCAGAAAATGGCTGGTGGAGATTGTCCACTCCCACACTCTCATGGCTTTGCGACATACAGGGTAAGACCTGGTCCTCCCCTGTTTGTTGGCGCACCAGACCACAGACATTGTCCGTCTGGATAGCAGTCATCCCTGGGGGAAGATGGACATGGAGAGCCTGCAATGCTAGAAGCACTGCCCTCATCTCCAGGACGTTGATATTCAATCTGGTCTCGTAGGTGGACCACATGCCTTGGACTGTCCTTCCCAAGCAGTGCCCCCCCCAGTAGGGAGGTGTCCATAGTCACCATGGTTGAGGGGGAAGGCAGAAGAAAGAAGCGACCCTGGGCCAGATCTGTGGAATGAATTCACCACAGAAGAGAGTCCCTGCACACCCGAGAGATTTGAACAGGATGAGACAAAGGGAGATCAAACATGGACTACTGAACTGCGAGGGTCCATTGAAGAACCCGCATGTGAAAGTGTGCCATGGGTAAGAGAGTGATCGTGGTTGCCATGGACTGCAATGCCCTTAGCACCATTTCTGCTGTCGGTGACTGAACTTGGAGAATGCAAAGGACATGTAGCCTCAGAAACTGTATCTTGTCCAAGGTAAGAAAGACAAGACTGGTTGGAATTGTGTCCAATCGAGCCCCAATGAAATCTAACACTTGAGACAACTTGTTGAGATTGATGGTAATGCCCACCCACTGGGCTAAGAGAAGAAGGGAATCCCTCGCTTGATTGGGCTGATGCCTGGAAGGGGCAGCGAGAAGCCAATCATCTAGGTAGGGGAAGACTTGTATGCCCTGGAGTCTTAGGTGAGCCTCTACCACTGCCATCACTTTGGTGAACACCCTGGGGGCTGTAGTGAGACCAAAGGGGAATGCTCTGAACCGACAATGATTGGCCCCCAGCCGGAAGTGGAGGAACCTCTGACAGCATCTGTACATTTTGATATGGTAGTACGCATCAAGGAGGTCGATCGAGCACATCCAATCGTTCTCCTGCGGGAAGGGAAGGATAGATATAATGGTGACCATCTGGAATTTTGTCTTGGTCACAGACAGGTTCAAGGTGGAAAGATCCAGAATGGGTCTTAAGTCCCTAATCTTCTTTGGCACCAAAAATGAACCTGGAATAAATGCCTAACCCAAACTGTTCTGGGGGAATGGGTTGGATGACACACTTTTCTAGCAGCCTTGCAATCTCCAGTGCTGCATCTTCCCTTTGCGCAGGTGTAATGTCTGGGAGGTGTCTGGGTGGATGGGGGTGATGAGAGAAAGGGGACTGAATAGCCTCTGGACATAATTTGCAACACCAAACGATCTTCCGTGATGGACTCCCATGCTGTTAGGTGTAGCAATAGGTGACCCCCAACTGCCTCCAGAGACAAACAGCCAGGCAACCCTTCAGGTTTCCTGGTAGGTCTCTCCGAGAAAGGCTCACGAGACTTTTGATTCCTAGGACCCCCTTTGCCTCTAGGATGGCGTCTTTCAAATCCCCCTCTGTCCCTAGGGGAAGGAGAATCCTAAGTGTCCCGGGAACAGTTCTGAGATTTTCAGAACCACATCTTCTTGGCCCCCCCTCTGATACCTCGAGAAGGTTTGTTGAGGGGCTGAAAAGCACATCCAGACACCAGACAGAGTCTTCCTATCCTTCTCACTCAGGACTAAGGTGTCACGTACCGACTTCCCAAAAAGGGAGGAACCGTCGTACTGGGCATTTGTAAAAGACACCTTGAAGGGTACCGAAAAGTCACAGAGCCGGAGCCAGGTGTGGCGACTGATGGCAACGCCTGTACCGGCAGCTCTAGCAGTGCCCTTGGTTGCATGGGAAAGGAGACATATAGAGGTGTTAGCGATAGAAGTCAGGGTGGCCATTCGAGAGAACACTTTTTTGTCTTCTGCCGATATGGACCCAGGGGTAGACTCAGCAACCTGTTTGACCAGGTCTTGTTCGAGTCTAATCCACATAATTCAGCACCTGCACAGAAAAGGTCGCCGAAGCGTACACCCACTTACCAAAACGGTCCATCATCCTGGACTCGTGGTCAGGAGGGTGGACCATGGAGTGCTCCTGAGCGAGCTCCTTTTTAGTGGCAGCCGCCACCACCATGGCATCAACGGGGGGATCCTTTAGTTCAATGGGTCCTGGCGTTTTGGAGTGGGTTCCACTGTGTCCGGTTCTTTCCACACATAAGATGTGATAAGATCCACCACAGGATTTGCACGAGGGGACACCCAGGAAGTAGAGGGTCTTGCAGCAAATGCCTCCAGGAACACTGATTTGTCCAAGTTAGGTTTTTGGACAGACCAATCCTCACGCTGGCATAGGATTTCCATGATGTCTCCAAAGAAAACATCCTTGGGGGGGTGACCAGGGGGAACCTTCCCCTTCCTCCAAATCAGTGTCTTCTGTGATGGACTCCGGAGGGGAGTCCAAGTGCCTCCTTTTGCACATACATTTGTGGGGGATCTCCTCAGTGGGGGTCTCTGGGGAGGACTCGCCAATGTCACGCTGCTCCCAAGAGGAAGCCCTGGGGCAAAGGGGCAGCAGACTGTCCCTGAGATGATAGAATGGCCAGGTCCATGCCAGAAACAGAAGGAGTGAGGATGTACTCTGAAGATGAGATTGTGAAGGGTTCCGATGGTATCGAAAGGACCCTCTCCACCACATCGAAAGCCGAAGGGGAACAGATCTCCTGAGAAGAAACAATGGTAGGAGCCGTAACCCTCTGACCAGACGGGGGAGACGGAGTCGAACTTCCAGGCTCCGAGATCCCAAAGGGAAGGGTCTGTTCTGAAAGGCTTGGAGCCATCATCTCCCTTGGATCCAGCGCCGAGGCTATGGATCTGAGAGCTGGGCGGATCTGAGCTAGTCAGATCTGACCTGCTCAAGGCCATAGCCGGCGTCACGGTACAAGATACCATCGAAGCAGACCCCTCGACATAGAGTATCCTCGGATCCAAGGGCTCGAAAACTGGAGGTCAGATCAGAGAAGGAGCAATAGGGATGAATGCTGACTGCATGCCCCTGGCTCCAGAGGGAGAGAGGGCAGGCAAGACTCCCAACTGTATCCGAGTGCAGACAAACTTCCACATCATCCTATCCATCTCCACTTTGGAAAGGCTGTGGGTGGAGCGAGAAGAGGAGGCCACCGACACCGGCCTGGAGTCGTGGTGAGAGGAAGCCTGCACTGGCGACTGGGTCAGAAGCTCCTCCGGCTCCAGAGAGAACCAAGGGGAATGCAGCCAGGGGGACTCCAACCTCAGAGTCAACCTAACGTCTGTCAGAGGGCCTGCCAAACCCGATCGATACAGGAATTGCTTCTTGGCCCTGGTCTCCACCCCCGAGCATCTTGGCGGGAGGCTGAGTCCCAGAGGCCGGGGTGGAGACAGAGGTAGAAGTCATGGCAGAAGAGGCCTGTGCCCCAGTGGAAAGAGGGAAGAAGACCCTTCAAAATTAACTTAATCCTCCTGTCCAGTGCCTGGGGATTAAACCCGGCACAGATGGAACAGGAGGTATCCAAGTGGGCTGCCCCAAGCCATACAACACACAGAATGTGGCCATCAGCTGGGGAGAGCTTGCGGCCACACTCCATACATTTTCAGAAGCCTGGTTTAGGTGCATCGGACATATTCCTAACCTAAGGCCTAACACGCTCACTCACATGAACCACACACACAATAAAGATAGAAAAGGACTTTTTTTTTTTTTTTTTTTTAACCAACACAGAGAGCACAAGGGGAGGTAGAAAGATAGAGAAGTGGCAAATATGAGAAAAAGGAGAGAAAATTAACAGTTATAAAGACACTTACCCAAACTTTATAAGCAGAGAGCACAGACTGCAATGCGGACAGTAGCGTGGCAAATGAGATCTGAAGGGAGGAAGGCTATAGGGGTATTATGGGTAGGGGAGGAGCTTTGAGCTCAGATCAGATGCTGGATATACGGCCGAGTCGGATCTGTGTTGGACCTGGGAATCCACAGGTTGAAGATCAAATGAAGGTAACAACTTCAGATCTGGCATTTCTATTACAAAATGAAGGCTATAAAGTGGGGTGGAAACAAATGGCCAATGAAGTAAGGATAAGATGGTTAGAAACATAGGGTTTTGGTCACAATATAAAGGGTGATATGGCAACAAGCTAGTTATACGGGGTTGGAGGGGGTTTATACTTCAACCAAATCAATGCCGGGACATACATTCTTTGACAAATGGAAAACTGAACTACTACAGTTTCCTAGGCAATAAGTCTAATAGAATCAACCCTTTAATAAACAGACAGGGGAGATAATGACCCTGCCTTCTAGGAACAATTAGTGCTGGGAAAGGATATGATGGACTGGGATTTGGCTAAACAGACTTTAGGTCACAGAAAGAATTACTATTTGATTTATTTTTCTTTTGTGTCCATACTACTTGACTGCATGGCTAAGAATGCCTGTATCAAGAAGTTAATAAGTAGGATAAACAGAGGGCTACTGGACAGGGTGGAAATTAAAACTCTTATGGAAACAGGACTAGAGAAGTAGCTTAAGAATGCACCTATCTAAAGAAGAAGGGGAAGGAATTTGTACTGCCTCTAAATACACTACTAGGTTAAGGAAATTTCAAATTATCGGTTGCACATGTCTTCATACTTATTTTTACACCCCAGGAAGACTGCAAAAAATGTTCCCTGGGGTTTCACCAATGTGTTGGAGATGCAACAGCAACCAGGTAGAGGACTGCGACCACATATTTTGGACGTGTCTGGGGCTAGACCAATCATTATCATCATCATCATAATCCAACATCAACAACCTTCTTGTGTCAGGTGTTCCCGTCTCTCGACTCAGTGTCACTCAGCTTCAACACTTGTGCTTGACTGTTGCGAGTCTTTTTTCACACAATCCATACACCTCCTTGCTGGATACCCACATTTCCTCTTGTCTTCAAGTCAGTCCCAAATCTTCATCACCACATTGTCTCTGTTTATCTGCACATGTGTCTGAACCACCATAATTTTTCTTTGACCTTGTCTGCAATTGGAGCTACTTTGGCTTCTGCTCTTATGTCCTCATTTCTTCATCTGTCCCATGTGCATCCTACCACCTGTCTCAGGCACTTCATCTCCATCTCTAGCTTCCTCAACTGTTCTGCCTTTACTGCCCAGGTTTCTATTGCATACAGAAGTACTGGTAGAACCACTATTTTGTACACCTTACTTTTCAGCATTCTACTGTCACACACTAATCATGACATGCCAGTTTGACTGTGGTCCTCCTGTTTCTAGATTGGACCTACTCTTTCCAACTTCCCTTCTCCTCAACCACCCCTCCTAGATACTTGATACTGTTAAACCTGTTCCACTATTTTCTTCCTTCTACCAATTCTCAGCTTCTCCTGATTCCCTCACTTGCTATCATTGCAAGTTTCTTATCTGTGCTCAGTTTCAACCCATATGTCTTCAGTTTTGCATTCCATTCCTCTATCCTTTGCTGACATGCTTGTTCACAGTCTGACTGTAATACTTCATCATTAGCATATAGCAACTTTGTTGAACTGTCTCCTCCAACCTGTTTGTAATGGAGTCTATCACCAGTACAAAGAGCAGTGTCCTCAGAGCTGAACTCTGTGCAGTCCCACTCCCACTGGGAACCCCTGTGAGTCCAAACACTGTTCGTACTTGAGTCTCTTGGTCTTTGTACATGGCCTGTACCAATTCTACCAATGTTTCTGGGACTTTGTACCACCACAGGACTGCCCAAATCAGCTTTCTTGGGACCCTGTCAAATGCTTTCTTCAAGTCTAAGAAGGACCAAACAGATTATTTCCTCATCTCTAGCTTCTTCTCAACCATCTGCCTCAATGCAAACACTTGGCCAGTTGTGCTGTATCCTGATCTGAAACCGAACTGCTCATCTCCCATATTACATTCTATTAATCTTTGAATCCATTTATCAGTCACCATCTCCAGGACTTTCATGCAGTGTGACAGGAGTTTGTTACCTCTGTCCTGCTCACAGTTGTGAATGTAACCTTTCTTACTGTACACCTGCACTAGTATACTTATTCACCAGTCATCTGGGATTCACCTCTCTCCCTACTGCTACGAGTACCCTCAGGAGCCATTTCTCCCCTATCTCACCCAACATCTTTATCATATCTGCTGTGACCTCATCTGATCCTTCTGCATCCCCTGACTCATTTTTCTCAGTGCTGTTCTTATTTTTTCTTGGGTTAGCTCCTCCCCTTCATTCTTTGTAGGTTGTATCTGGGCAGTACAGCTTCTGAGGGATTTTCTTCATTCAGAAGCTGCTGGAAGTACTTCTGCCATCTGCCTTTGATGTTCTGTGGGCTGGTGAGCAGGTTGTTGCTGACATCCCTTATGAAGGATGTCAGACCGTCTCTCTCTTTCTGTGTTTAACTTGCAACTTGATAAGAGTTTCTTTCTGCCGAGTCACTTTCCAGAAGCTAACAGAGTGCCTCTGATGCCTTGCTCTTTGCTATTGCAACTTCTCTTTTCGCCTCTTTGTTAGCGAACCGGTATTCCTTCCTAGTCTGGCCCATCTTTTCCACCTACCACTTTTTCCTGCACTCCTTATTTCTTCTGATGGCTTTCTGGGCTTCTGTATTCCACCACCAACTTTCCTTATGTTCACAGGTTCATAGGTGTGTACTGGGCTAATGGCCCTGGAGCCTTTACAAGCCTAGCCCATAGAAGTGCCCTGGCATCGTGCCGCCCAAAGTTAGTTCCCAGCCCCTCTATGAAGTAGAGCCAATGGAGCGATCCCCGGGTGAACTTTCTATTTCCCATCCACTCATCAAGATTTCTCTTGAAGAGGGCCAGTGAGGTGCTTTGCTTGAAATGTATGGGAAGTCTATTCCAGAGCATGGGCAGTCTCAGGGTTATGAACCTGTCCCTCCAGCATATTCTGTTGATTGTGGTAATGAGGTTGAAGTCTCTGGAGCGTGTGGTGCAGAGGGATTGGGATTTCTTTAGATGTAGCATTTCTAACAGAGCTGGGTCAGACATGGCTTTGTAAGTCAAGCAGAGATAGTCTCTTAGTAGACGATATGAAACAAAGAATAGCTTGAGTTTTTTTGAGTCCGTCCATGTAGGACATCTGTTTAAAGCCTAGGATCCTCTTCATGAGGTCATTTACTGGCCTTTCCAGCTGTTGCATGTGTTTAGTGAGGTACATGCCAAATGGGGCATTATACTCTATGATTGGCCTAATGAGGGAAGAGTAGAGAGAGAGAGATGATGACCTCTTTCTTTCTGGATGCAAAACCCTTGGTAATGAGATGTGCCACATAGGACTTTCTGACCACAGTGGCAATGTGGTGGTCGAAGGAAAGGTTGCTGTCAACCTGTGTCCCCAGAATTCTTATAACGCCTTCAGTGTTCATTGGGCTCCCATCGATGTGGTAATTAGTGGGAACTGAGTTTTTCCCAAAGGGGATGATGACGCATTTTTTGGCAATAAGCTTAAGGCCATGGTTTCGACATCAGTCATTGGTCTCACTGAGGCCTTTCTGTAGGATGTCTACATCACTTGGGGAGTTAATAATGGCTCCCAGCTTGCAGTCGTCTGCGAACTTGGAAAGCCAGAGTCCCTCCGTGTTGGCCTGGACTTCTGAGAAGTAGATGCTAAACAGGAGAGGACTCAGGACTGATCGGCAGTCTGACTTGGTGTTCGCTGCTTTCACACTGTGGGTTCTATCTGTGAGCCGGTTTACAATCCACCTAGTGATATAGGGGATGATGCCTAGTTTGGTGAGTTTATCAATAATTCCTGAGTGAGGAATTATCGAGGTAGGCTGTATAAACTGTGTTGCCTTCATTCACAGCTCTGGTGACTGACTCAAAGAAGTCAACCAGGTTGAGCAGGCATGACAGGAGCACAACAGGTAGAATGTTTGCTTTCCATTTGTTAAACATCTGTTTGTGTTTGTTTGTTCTGATTTCCTGCCAAGGAGTGCATCATATAACTGATTTAGTTTCCCACCCTGCCTCCCTATTGGTATCCTGTTTTTATACTTGGTGGCTTTGCAGTTACCCTCCCCTATTGTAAATTTGATCTGGGACACTTCTCCCAGTCTAGTGTGATTAACTCATTCTAACTAATACAAAGAAAACATTTGATAAGGCCGACCAACTTAGTTTCTTAACCTTGAATTATCTTCTGCTCCTCCTTTCTCCCTTTCCACTTTACTAAAAAAAAAATAAAACAAATAAAAAATGCTAAGCTTGTTTCCTGCCTTTCCTGTAACTAGTCTAGTCCAGATACAGATTTGCTGTATCCGGGACTGTATGTAAGCTTCTGAGCCCACCAAGCCTTTCTGTTTTGGAGGGAACCTTCTAGCTCATCAGTGGGCGTGGTAAGCACTAGGTAGCCTATATACCACAAGAGGAGTGGTTTCTGGCCCAGAAATTGTAGTTTATTGGCCGTTTGGGCAGTTTTTCCATCTCTTTCATCTTTCTGGTTTAAAAGCCCGCATGTTTGCGCTTGTTTCCCACCTTCCCTGTAAGTAGTCTAGTCTAGATTTGCTATATCCAGGACTGTTTGTAAGCTTCTGAGCAGTGCCAAAGTATGCTCTTCAGTTTTTCCCTTAGATCTACTAGTGCTCTCTTCTCCTGCACTTTTACTAGCTTATTAGTCTAGCACTTTACCAGACTTATTGTGGCAATTATTGTAGCACACAAAAGTGTTACCAGAACTAAACGTTCTACAAGGAAACAGCTCCAGTACTTATTATTAATCCCCACCCCTCCAGGCATGTCTAAATGTCAGTTCCCTGTGCATTCTCCTATTAACCTGGTGAACTTGAGCATCCTGAAGCAATGCAGCAACTGCCTCATATACACTGACAACTCTCTCCTCTTACCTGTCAACAGTCAGACTTGCGAGAGATGCACTTATCTATCCAAATTGGAAGCTACGCACTCTCCAGCCAAGACCGGAATAGTTGGTCAAGAGGAGGTCAACACTTGAACCACACCACATGGAACACACAGCCCTCCAAAACACACACCAGCACTGCCTTTTCATAAAAACACAAACCCCACACCCACCTTCGCGGAGGCTCTCAATAAAAATCTACCCAAACAGTAGAGACCTCCAAGGCAGAAACGCACTCTACCACCACAACACAACACTAATCATGAGACACATAACTCTCCTAAACAGTGTGCCACTCAACCAAAGCTGCTAATGCAAAGCAGCATGCCCAACACACTAGTCATAGGTGACGATAGTGAGGCACACTGATGTCCCACTTACTAGGTTGAATAAGGAGAAAGTAACAGTCAGCTGCTTGTCAGAAGCCAGGATCCGCCACATAACGCACGCACGCGGGTCCCTCAACAACAGGTATAAATATGACTCTGTCATTATACATGTGGGTGTGAATAACCTGAGATGTACCTCCCTGGACTACATAGGTTCACAGGTAGGTACTAGGCTATCTACCCGAGGGCCTTTATAAGCCTAGCCAGAGTGTGTCGGCTTTCGCCGCCCCAGTGATTAATCAACTGAGCCTCTGTTAAGCAGAGCCAAGGAAGTGATCCCAGGGGTGTATTTTCTGTTACCCATCCACTCGTCAAGGTTTCTCTTGAAGAGTGTTAGTGAGGGGCTCTGCCTAATGTAGATAGGAATTTTGTTCCAAAGCATGGGGAGTCTCTGTGACAGGAATCTATCCCTCCAGCATGTTCTATTTATTGTTGTGGCGAGGTTTAGGTCACTAGAGTGTGTGGCTCGCAGTGACTTGGATTTCATTAGGTGGAGCATGTCCATCAATTCTGAGTTGGACATGGCTTTGTAAGTCAGGCAGAGATCACCTCTGAGTAAGCGATATGCCACTGAGTACAGCCGGAGTTTTTTCAGTCGGTCTGCATAGGACATATGTTTGAGGCCAGTAATCCTCTTGGTGAGGTACTTTTGTGGTCTTTCCAGCTGTTGGGAAGTGTGTTGTGAGGTACATCCCAAATGGGGCATTGTACTCTATGATGGGTCGACTGACGAGCAGAGGGGCACTAAAACCTCTTTATTTCTAGATGCGAACCCTTTAGCAATTAGATGGGCCACATAGAAGGATTTCCTAACTACTCTGGCAATGTGACTGTCAAAGGAGAGATTACTATCTACCTGGGTCCCCAGATCGCTTATTACCTCTTCTGTATTAAGGGGGCTGCCACCTATGTGGTAATTCGTGGGTATTTTCTTTTTCCTAAATGGGATGACTATGCATTTTTTGGCATTTAGCTTGAGGCCATGACTCTGACACCAGGTGCCCGTCTCAGTAAGGCCTTTTTGGAGGATGTCCGTGTCAGCCGGAGAGTCAATTATGGCTCCCAGTTTGCAGTCATTGGCGAACTTGGTTAGCCATAGTCCTCCTGTGTTTGCCTGTAATTCTGAGAAGCATATGCCAAACAGTAGGGGTCCCAGGACCGAGCCTTGTGGGACACCACTTGTGACTGGTTTAGAGTCAGACCTGGAGCCTGCTATTCTTACCTCGTGAGTTCTGTCTGTAAGCCAGTTGGCAACCCATCTTGTGACGTAAGGGTTTATGTTCAGGCTGTTGAGTTTTTCTATAATACCTGAGTGAGGAATGGTGCTGAATGCCTTGGCGAGGTCAAGGTAGGCTGTGTGAACTACCTTTCCCTCGTCTATGGCCTTGGTGACTTGTCTCAAAGAAGTCACCAGGTTTGGTAGGCATGATCTGCCCTTAAAGCTGAACTGGGTCGGGTCAAGTGTTTGGAGGTTCTCACTGTCTTTGTTAATGAGTTCCATGATGATGCGCTCCATAGCCTTACAGACCAGGCTAGTCAGGCTTATGGGGCGATAGTTACCAGGGTCAGTTGTGGCCCCTCCTTTGTGTTGCAGAATGCTGTGTGCCATTCTATGGGCACTCAGCCTGTGGAGAGGCTGAGGTTGAACAGCGTGTTTAGGTGGGGGGTTAGTTCGTTCTGTAGTTTATGCAAGACGCATCCTGGGACACCATCTGGCCCCCATTGATGCTTTGTTCTTGGCTTTTGAAAGGACTGTTTTCAGCTGTGTCTGTGATTTCTGGGACACTACACTTTTCTGGTATTGTTGTGGGCCCTTTTGGAGGTGAGGGGGGGGGGTGAAGTTTGCACTGAATCTATCTGCCAGGATGTTGGCAATATCAGTAGGTTCAGTATATTTTGTGCTATTTTGCACTAGCTCAGAGCATATCTGTGGGTTGCCACTTAGATTCTTGACATAGCTAAAGAAGGATTTGTGGTTATCTTTCTAATCCTTGGCTATTTTTCTTTTGAAGTTAGTCTTGGATGATTTTATGAGGGACCTTCGTTTCTTACTGATACTGATCAGGGATGTCTTTCCTTCTTGGGATTTGCTTTTTTTTTCCTGAACTAGTTTCCTCCTTTTATTGTATAACCTGTTTATATCAGAGGTCCAACCAGACTGGTTTCCTTCTCTTAGGGGAGTAAGTCTTGTTTTTTCTACGGATTGCATGATCCATGCATCCTTGTAGTTGCTTGCAGAGTGTATTTGTAAAGGATTCTGCATCTTGGACACTGTTATCCTTTAGCATGGGGGCTGTGAAACTTACCACCTCTGTCTTAAGTACAGGTGAAGTTTGCTTTAGAAAAGTTTTTCACTGTGGTTTCTTGGTTGGGGGTGGTGGGGGGGTGTGGACATCCAGAGTGATTAGTTTATGGTCTGATCTAACCAGTGACAGGTTGACCTCCGGTGCGGAACACCTGTCGCCCATGTTGGTGATGACCAGGCCCAATATGTTTGCACCTCTGGTAGGGGAGTTTACCAGCTGATCCAGGGCGTTTGTGTTGATAAATTCCAGAAAGCGCTGAGCCTGGGAGTTTGTACTCAAGTAGTTTTCCCAGTTAATGGTAGGGTAATTGAAATTGCCGAATATCAGGGTGTTCAGTAAGACCTTCATGTTTTCCAGTGTCTCCAGAAAGGCAGAGTGGTGGTCCTGAGTCATGGAGAGTGATCTGTAGCAGGCCACAATTTGCATTGCAGATTTGCCCGATGTTGGTTGCACATGGATGATCTCAGAGGTATCATGCTGCACCACTAACCTGGAGGTGTAGGTATCCTTGATGAATATGGATACACCCCCTCCTTTTGTGTTTCGGTCCGTGTTCTGTGGCCGAAATGTGTGGTATGAGTTGTAGCCCGGTAGTGCTGGAGTGCTCTCTGGAGCCTTGAACCAGGTTTCAGTTACTGCACAGATGTTGACATTCTCCATACTGAGGAGTGCTTCGAGTGCATGCATTTTGAGATTTAAACTCCTGGCACTGAGTAGTATAACCCTCATTTTTTTTATTTGTGCTGTTTATGGAGGTAGGTTTGACTTTTGAGCCTTCCCTAAAAAAGGCACTATGGGGGCAGCAGGAGCCTTGGCCAGTATTCAAAGGCCTAGGGGTGACAGGTGCAAGCCGTCTCTTGCGAAGTATGTCATCTCAGGCTGACAGACACTGGATCCCCTTTGAATGACACCAGAAGCTTAGCCAATTGTTGAAATTGATAATTTTTTCTTTATACTGAGGTATCATTCTTGGTGAGGGCAGGACGCTACTCAGGGTCAGGGTCATACCCTTCTGGGCTACATGATCAGAAAGCTCTTCCATGTCTCTTTTCATGTAGTCCAGGGAGGTATGGCTCAGGTCATTCACACCAACATGAACAATGACAGAGTCATATTTGTACTTGTCCTGGAGTGACCTGAGTGCTTGTGTTATGTGGCGGATTCTGGCTCCCGACAGGAAGCTAACAGTAACCTTCTCCTTGTCCAGCCTAGTGAGTGGGACGTCAGTGTGCCTGACTATAGAGTCACCTATTACTAGTGTGTTAGGTATATTATTTTGCCTTAAGGGCTGTGACTGTGCGGCACATTTATTTTGTGTTTTATGTGTTGTCTGATTTGTGACGGGAGGTGCAGGTTTTTTGGGTGTCAGCTTTGGAGCTCTTGGATGCTTTTGCAGGTTTATATTTAGAGCTTCCGAGTATGATTTAGTGTATTTATGAGTATTTTTTGCCAGTGCTGGTTTAGTAGGTCTATGTGAGGCTGGATGTGTGGTGCAAGTGTTAACCTTCTCCTCATGACTGTCTGTTCCAGTCTTGGGTGGAGAGACCTTAGCCTCCAGTTTGGCTGTATAATTGCATCTCTCGCATGTTAGTGTTTTGTGGTAGGAGGAGAGGATTGTTTCTGTACATGAGGCAGTTGTAACATTGCCTCAGGATACCCAGGTTCACCAGCTGGAGTAGAGAGTACACTTGAAGTTGCCTTTTGGTCATGCCCGAATAAGTAGGGTGAGCTGCTTAGTCGCTTGGTTGGTGAGAGTGGATAAAGAGCCTTGCCCTGCTGGGCAATCAAGTGTTGGGGTATATTAGTGCTTGCTATTAGGTCTGAGCCAGTGCTTGACTGTAGGATGCTTTTTGAGTGCATAGGTTGAGAGACTAGTTTCAAGGGAAAAACTGAAGAGGAGAGTTAGTGGAGACGGGAATAATTTAACTGTAGCTAACCGGTGCTGCCCGGCACGCAAAATTGTGCAAACGTGGTTTTTAAACTACTAACTTCTGGGCTGGAACCACTCCTCTAGGGACCGATGGCTGTTCAAAGTTCCCCTCTCTCACAGGTGAACAGAGAAACTTCCCTCTATCCAAGTAAGGTATGGGCAACTCAGAAACTTATAACACAGCCCTGAATTCAGCACTAGCCTGAAAACTGGACTATACTAGCTTAGAAGGGTGTGAAACAAGGAATGTTTTTGTTTTTTTTTTTTTTTTTTTTTAAAAGATACGGCAAAAACAAAAAAAATACACTTAAAACAGCTTTAAACGACTACAAGCGATCAGAAAAGGCTATCGTACTTTAGTGTGTAGCCTACAACAGTTAAATTATTTAAACAAAAAACGACTTTTTAAAAGTGCAGGCAGTCAAATAAGTACAATATGTGAAAATAACAAGCTTTTAAATCACAATAAACGCTGGAAAATCAGCGTTTAGGCGGAAAACAGTTAAGTACAACAAGAAAATAGAGAAAACTGATACTTAATCACTCCAAAGACTCTCTTTTAAGCTAGAAGGCTTGTATCAGTTTAAGGCTTTCTAGTGCTTTCCAGTAGGTTAGTTACATGAACGATGGGAAACAAGCGCAGATGTGGTCTTTTAAACCAGAAAGTTGAAAGAGATGGACAGCTTCCCAAATGATCAATAAACTACAATTCCTGGGCCAATAACCACTCCTCTTGTGGTAGACAGGCTACCTAGTACTTACCACTCCCACTGATAAGCTAGAAGGTTCCATTCCAACACAAAGGCTTGGGGGGCTCAGAAGCTTACAAACAGTCCTGAATACAGCAAATCTGTACCTGGACTAGACTAGTTACGGGAAAAGTGGGGATCAAGCGCAAACACGGGCTTTCAAACCAGAAAGTTGAGAGAGATGGAAAAACTGCCCAAACTGCCAATAAACTACAATTTCTGGGCCAGAACCACTCCTCTTGTGGTAGATAGGCTACCTAGTGCTTACCACTCCCACTGATAAGCTAGAGGGCTTCCCTCCAACACAGAAAGGCTTGCGAGGCTCAGAAGCTTACTAACAGTCCTGGATATAGCAACTCTGTATCTGGACTAGGCTAGTTACAGGAAAGGCGGGAAACAAGCGCAAGTGTGACTTTTAAACCAGAAAGTTGAAAGAGATGGAAAAAAACTGCCAGTAGCTACAATTTCTGGGCCAGGAACCACTCCTCTGGTGGTAGATAGGCTACCTAATGCTTACCACTCCTACTGATAAGCTGGAAGGCTTCCCTCCAACACAGAAAGGACTCGGGGCTCAGAAGCTTATGAGTCCTGGATACAGCAAATCTGTACCTGGACTAGACTAGTACCAGGAAAGGCAGGAAACAAGCGCAAACACAAGCTTTTAAATCAGAAGGTTGAAAGAGATGGAAAAGCTTCCCAAACGGCCAAAAAACTAATTTTTGGGCCAGAAACCTCTCCCCCTGTGGTAGATAGGCTACCTACTGCTTACCACTCCCACTGATAAGCTAGAAGGCTTCCCTCCAGCACAGAAAGGCTTGGGGGGCTCAGGAGCATACAAACTGTCCTGGCGGCCTAGACTAGTTACAGGAAAGGCAGGAAACAAGCTTAGAATTTTTTTTTCTTTGTTACAAAAAAGCAGCTAAAACAGCAGTATATACAATTCAAATGAAGTGCAGGCTAGCACAAATGTGTAGCAATATTATGGCAAATACAGTTTAATTAAATGCAATTAAATTAACAAATGACTAAAAAACAAGTGCAGAAGGCATTAAATTAGAAGGCTACTTACTAACAAGCAGTAATAAGTGCAGAGTAAGAGTGACTGAACAGATAACAGCATGCAGAACAGCAACTAAGACAGTTACAGTAAAAACAGCTGAATAAAGTGTGTGTGTGTGTGCATATATATATATATATATATATATATATATATATAAAATTTTTTTTTTTTTTTTTTTTGAGGGAGAGAATGGAGCAGGATTAAGAAGCTACAGGGGTTGTCCTTCCCAAATGCTCTCTTTGTACACAGTAGGAGTACCTGAAATCAGAATATGACCTCACTGCACTCAGTTGAGTGAGCAAATGAGATGGGCCCAGAAGGAGTATCCAAATACAAATTTACAAAAGGGGCGGGCAGTTTCAAAGCTACCAAGATTACCACCTAAACAAGAACAGGGAGGTTGGGTGGGAAACACAGTGGAGACAACAAGGGACAGAAAAGTACAGTTTTGTACCTACCACAAATGTAGATGTCCGAGAGGTATGCATCTGCAGTCCTAACAAATGGTTGTCCTGGCCTCAGGCAGCCCTTCGGTCGGCCGGATTCCAAAGTCTGGGTCTGGCCTCGGCTGTTGTCGGACTTCACCCGACGTCATAGCTGCAGTTCAGCGGGTATAAAGGCATCAGTCGACGCCATTTTCCTCAGTGTTTCTTGCCCCAGATGCCAGGTGCCCTCTAGGAAGGCTAAATTTGGATAAATGCAAATGTTTCCAAACAATAGAGAGCAAATAGAAATAAACATGTATATACATATATACAAACAAATACACCATAATAGATTCCCCCAGCAAGCTACAAGATGGGCAAATACCCTAGGAGTACCACAGAGGGGAAGGAGGGTGGGTAATCCTGACTGCAGATGCATACCTCTTGGACATCTACATTTATGGTAGGTACAAAACTGTACTATGTCCTTCAAGGATGCATCTGCAGTCCTAACAAATGGGTAGAATACCATAGCCAAACTGGGGGAGGAGGTCATAATAAGATTATGGTGTAGTTAAGATCCCTTGCAAAACAGCAGTGGCAAAACCTGCTCGGGATCTAGAGTATAAGGGTAGATTATAATGCTTGGCAAATGTATGCACGGAGCTCCAAGTAGCAGCCTCTAAAATGCCTTTGGTAGCCACTCCTCGTAAAAAAGCTGTAGTAGTGGCTGTAACCCTTGTGGAGTGAGGTCTGATGTTTTCTGGAGTTGTCTTTCCATGGTAAGAGTAACAAAATCTAATGCAATTTCCTATCCACTTTGAGATTGTCTGTTTTGAAATTGCTTTTCCTTCCATTCCTGTTGCATATGCTACCAGTAGCTGGTCAGTTTTTCTATTGCTCTTGGTTCTGTCCAGGTAGTAGCGCAATTGTCTATGTACATCCAAGGTATGTAATAATCTTTCTCCCCTGTTCTGTGGGTTGGGGAAGAATGTAGGTAGGTGGATAGCTTGGTTTAGAGATACCCTGGAGACCACCTTTGGCATAAAAGTAGGATTGGTTCTCATGGACACTATCTTGATGGAAGATAAGGAAGGGCTGTACTGCCATTAATGCCTGTAATTCAGAAACCCTTCTTGCTGAAGTGATTGCAAGCAGGAAAGCAGTTTTCCATGATAAGTACTGTAATTCTGCTGTTGCTGCTGGTTCAAAAGGAGGGAGTGTCAACTTTTCCAGCACAAAGTTCAAGTCCCATGCGGGCAATGGTGGCTTCCTTGGTGGCTTTACATTTTTAATTCCTCTCAGAAACTGCCTGAGTAGAGGATGAGAGAAGACTGGAGGGTCCATGCTGTATTCTGCTGAAATAGCTGATGCATGAATCTTAATGGAAGAATAGGACAGGCCATTGTGGAAAAGTTCTGCCAAGTATTCCAGGATGTTAGCTATGTTTACCAGTGACACATCTTAACCTTTAGCTGCACTCCAAATGAGATATCTTTTCCATTTTGCTGAATAAGTTTTCCTTGTTGAGGGTCTGCGAGCCTCCAAGATAATGTCTTTAACCCTTTGAGATAAATCTGGGTTATTTTGTCTTATGCAATGTTCCAGGCAGCTAGCTGCAACGTTTTCAAGTTTGGATGCAGGGTTTTGAAGTTGTTCTGTGTTAGCAGTAAGGGAACTAGGGGCAGAGGCCATATTTGTTCCCGAGACATACTCCTCAGTAATGGGTACCAATGCTGCCTCGGCCAGTCTGGAGCTATCAGGATGATCCTTGGGTGATCTTCTTTGATCTTCAGTAGCACCTTGTGCATCAAAGGAAGAGGTGGGAATGCATATGCTGTCAGGTTTTCCCAACTGAAAGATAGGGAGTCCACCTTCCAAGCCAGAGGGTGGTATGTCCTTGTGCAGAATTTTTTCAATTGGTGGTTGTGTGGGGATGCGAATAAGTCTATTTCTGGTAGTCCCCATTTCCTTGTAATGGATTTGAAGATGTCTGGATGCAGCATCCATTCGTGGGCATCTGTGGTAGTTCTGCTTAGGATGTCTGCTAGTATATTTTCTTTTCCTGGTACAAATATTGCCTGGAGCTGAATGTTGAAGCTCAGGGCCACATTCCAGAGGTCCATTGCCATCCGGCATAGAGGGTATGAATGTGTGCCTCCCTGTTTGTTGATGTACCACATAACTGTGGTGTTGTCCGTCCTTATCAGCAATTGACCCTGTTGAAGAAACGGTCTGAATGTCTGAATTGCCAGTTTTACTGCCAGCATCTCCTTTTGATTTATGTGTAGGTTCAGCTGGTCTTGAGTCCATAAGCCTTGTATGCACTTGTCCAGCATGTGTGCCCCCTAACCGAGGTCTGAGGCGTCCGTGGTGATAGTCTGGCTTGGTTGAGGGCTGTGGAAGGGCAGTCCTTTGTTCAATTGACAGGCCTGAGCCCACCATTGGAATTCTTGCTTCAGGCATGGAATTATTGGAATTTGGGTTTCTAGGCTGTGCTTGTGCTGAGACCATAAATTCCTTAGGTACCATTGCAACTTCCTCATATGTAGTCTGGCATGTGGAATCAATATTATGCAGGATGCCATGTAACCCAGGGCTTGCAGGACTTTTCTTGCTGTTAGCTGGTTCTGCGTTGTTAATGCCATGAAATAGAGAGGAAGGTGCTTCTGCTTTTCTGCTGTGAGGGATGCCATTTGATTTGTTGTGTCCAGTTCTGCACCCAAGAAAGTTATCCTTTGGGATGGTATCAGCCTTGACTTTTTTTATATTGACTGTGTATCCCAGGGCTTGTAGCAGATGAATGACCTTTTTCAAATCTTTTGCTAATTTGTTTTTGTTGTCCGCTTGTAACAGGCAGTCGTCCAGATAAGGGTAAATTTGAATTCCCTGAAGCCTGCAATGAGCAATTACTGATGCCAGGCATTTCGTAAATACTCTGGGCGCAGTAGATAAGCCAAAGGGCAATGCTGAGAATTGATAATGCTCTGATCCTGCAAGAAATCTGAGGTATCTTCTGCAATTTGGTCGTATGGGGACGTGCAGGTATGCCTCCTTGAGATCTAGAGTTACCAGCCAAGACTCCTTGCCCAGCAAGGGAAGAAGCTGCTGTAGGGTCAGCATCTTGAATTTTGGAACAATGAGATATGTGTTCAGAGCGGACAGGTCTAGAATAGGTCTCCATTGGTTTTCTTTTCTTGGCACCAGGAAAAGTCTGGAGTAAAATCCTTGCCCTTGTTCCATAGACGGTACCTTTTCTATAGCTCTCATCCTTATTAAGTTGTCTATTTGTTCTAGAGCTTTTGTCTTTTGATTTGGAGGTAGGTTTGGCATTCCTGTCTTCCTTGGTAGAGTATGGAAGTGAAACCTGTAACCTTTGTCTATTGTCTGTAAAATCCATTTGTCTCCTGTGATGTAATGCCAGTTTACTGAAAATAAGGCTAGCTTTCCGCCTAAGGGTGCATCTAGTTGTTCCCTGGTAGGCGGTCTCAGAGCCAAGTCACTGTGATTGTCCTGTGGAAGTGGTAGTGGCTGGATCTGTGGCAGTACTTCGCTGGTTGTTAGGCTGCCACTGACGTCCCCTGTAGGCACCTCTGGATTGACCCCTGCCTCTTGGGCGCCTATTCCTGCCTCTCTATGCTCTGGTGGTGTCTGGAAAGGACCAATTCTTGGAAGGCCAGTTCCTACTAAACCTTGGAGGCTGGACCTGTAAGAAATCCTTGACTGTCTGGACAGATTTTGCTTTCTCTTCCACCTTCTTCAGCACCTGTTGTGCAGGTGAGCCAAACAAATTATGCTTATCCATGGGAGCATCTAGGAGCTTTGATTTTACATGGTCTGGTAAGGACTGCTCTTTTAACCATGCATGCCTTCTGATCACTGTACCAGTCATAGCTGATCTAAAGGAAGCCTTCAGTGCATCATAGCCACATTTTAAGGAATGATTACTGACCTGCTGTATGTTATGTACCATTTCCTGAAGAGACTTTTTGTCTAATGGTTCAGGAGAGGACAGTTTTTTAGTTAACTGGTCTAACAAATTCCTGATACTGAATCATGTGGAATTGACAGTTTAAGGCCCTAGCCGAAAGAGTAGCAGAAGTATAAACTTTTTTACCCCATCTCTCTAAGGCCCTAGATTCCCTTTCAGAGGGGGTTTTTGGCAGAGGTAGCTGCTGCAGCCTTGGGTCCCTGTGAAATAGTTTCAGGATCTGTAAAAGGAGCCTTATACAAATGATAATGTGTGTCCGGAACCCTGTAGTACCTGTCGGGCTTAGCAGGGGCCGGAGGAAGTGAATCAGGGGCAGTACAAGCATCATTAAATGCATCATCCACAACAGTAAGTACTGGAGGAATGGCTAAAGGCCTATGCTGTGGCAAATGCAAAAAGGTCCTAAGCCTTTTCCTAGAGTCTGAAAAATCCTGGCCCTGCCATTGAAATTGTTCCCTCATAGCATGCAAGATTTCCCCAAAAGAAAATTCCTCAGGCGGAGAGGCAGAAGGAATGGAGTCTTCTGCATCAGAGTCCTCATAAGGAGAATAAGGGCCTTCTGGAGGGTTTGTATTTTCTGAATCATCAGAAGAGTAATCTGAAGAAACTGGCTCAGGGGGCTCTGCTCTAGGCCTCTTCTCTGGAGGTGGGTGAGAGGCCCTGTCAGGGTGAGGTTGGGATCCCCTGATCAAAGAAATGAGATCCTCTGCTAGACTAAGCATTTGAGTACTAGAGCTAGGCCTGTGAGAGGGGGTCTTAGTAGGCACAGTCTTGGTTGTTTTTGCTGCTTTAGCCCTGGCAAAAGCCCTAATCGACATGGATGCAGGGGGCCTAGCAGCTCCACGTGCAGGAGTGGATATATCTAAAGGGATAGTATCAGATAAATCCTGTGAACCTGTAAGAGCAGGTGGAATTTCAGTAGCAGATTCAGCCATGCTGGATGAGGCCTCAGTGGGAGGCAAGCTTTCGGCCGAAGGAAGAACCGAGGGCTCGGTTTCAGCCGAAACCGAGACACTCGCGGTTGACTTAACCGTGGTTTCGGCCGAAACCGCGGACCGCGAGTGTCGGTCCTTTTCCTTGCGTTTTTTAGCTAATTGTGAAGTCGGAGTTTCCGACGGCATGTTGTAAGCAAAAGCGGAGCCGAAAAACTCCTAAGCAAATTCCGACCGACGTCTAAGTGTCCGTCAGTTGAAAGAAGCACAGGCTAGACAGACTGCTACGTCGTGGTCTGGGCCTAAACAAGGTAGGCAGAAAGAGTGGAAATCTTTATGAGGTATTTGTTTCCCACAAGTTAAACAGTTATTCACTTTTTCTGACATCGGCTGAGGCAAGAAAGAGTCCCCAACGGGGTACTTAGCTTTTTAGAAGTCTTCGGTAGTAGCAATCTCTGGTTCTGACCGACCGGCACTTGCGAACAGCTTCTGCTTCGGGCGCCACGCGGCAAGAAAGAGTGGGGAAAATGGCGTCGGCTGATGCCTTTATACCCGCTGAACTGCAGCTATGACGTCGGGTGAAGTGCGACAACAGCCGAGGCCAGACCCAGACTTTGGAATCCGGCCGACCGAAGGGCTGCCTGAGGCCAGGACAACCATTTGTTAGGACTGCAGATGCATCCTTGAAGGACATCAATACAGCACCACTATAAATAATAAGCAAATGTATAAATACAGCACAGTGGCAAATTATGTTGCAAAAAGTGTACTTATCAGTTTGGAATAGATTCCAATTCTGCTCACATCAAATCTATCAGCTTTCCACCAGTTCACAGAAATGCAGTCTGTATTGGAATTACAGCAATGAAAATACACCTCAGGCAATGACTAACAGCTAGGATGTGGGCTGGCTCAACAACCCCCTACTTGATACTAGCTTCTGAGCTACCCTGAGGAAAAAAACACAGTGGAGACAACAAGGGACAGAAACAATACAGCAGCAGCACTACAAATAAGCAAATGTATAAATACAGCACAGTGCAAATTAAGTTGCAAAAAGTGTACTTATCAGTTTGGAATAGATTCCAACTCTGCTCACAGCAAATCTATCAGCTTTCCACCAGTTCACAAAAATGCCATGAAAAGAGACACGGAGGAGCTCTCAGATTATGTAGCCCAGGCGGGTATGACTCTAACCCTGAGCAGCATCCTACCATCACCCAGAATACCACTACAGTATAAGCAGAAAATGATTGATTTCAACAACTGGCTAAGTTTCTGGTGTCATTCTAAGGGGATCCAGTATCTGTCTGCCTGGGATGACATGACTGACAGACCTCAATGCTCTGCCAGAGATGGCTTGCATCTGTCACCCCTGGGTTTCCAGATACTGGCTAAGGCTCTTGCCAGCCCTATAGTGCCTTTTTTAGGCAATGTTCCAAAGATCAAATTACCACCATAACTGGTATCCTTTTTCTCCTTCAGGTGGCTGGTTATACTCTTGCTGCTGCTCTCTCAGCCAAATTTAGTTTGTTCCATTCCTCTCTATAAACTTCCTTGCACTCAGCTTATTTGTTGTGAAACTAACTGCCTGAGGAAAACTTGCATGTTGATCTATAGTGTTCTGTAGTACGTTAACCTTCTAAACAGCTATTCTGCAATCTGAAGTAGCATATCACTTGTCCTTCCGAAGAATGACTAACATTCCTATTAGATAAACGTGTTCCACTGACAGCATAACAGATAAAGTCTCCTCCTGCTGGTTTTGGAGCTGTTTCTCACTATGCTCCCTTACTAACCCTGATTCTCCAACCACCTCTCGTGGCATTACATTTATAGTACCTGTTCTCCACCCAGAACTACACCTACTTCCCACCCCTCTTAAAAGCACACACAAATATAGCCATACCCCGGGCACAAGAATAAACACACAATTCTTAAACCAGTCTGCATTTAAGCACTTCAACTTTCTTTCCTCTTTTACATTTACTAACTAACCACAGTGATCACAACTTACACCATCCATCTCACTCATCTGTCTACTCTTACTCCTTGTGTATTCATACCCCACTGTGCTAGCTCCTCTTTCTGTGGCATATCTTTCTACAAAACTACATACCATGCTTCTTTTCAACATTACTACAGCCTTACTCTTCCTGTTTCATCAGCTTAGAAATTACCAAACGTCACTCAATCTTGTACACATTTCTTCCACTATGTGCTCCACCTCTAATGACTCAAATCACCCCACTACACCATTAATCACCTCCAATATATACAAAGACTCACCCAATCTTTATTTCAAATTCAAATTACTAAACCCTTACAACAAAACAAAACTGTTAACGTTAAACCAAAATAAGTTTAATGAACGTATCCATTTTTCTGTCTCTCTCTTACCACTCGGTGGGGATATTCATCAAAACCCAGGCCCTTCCTTCTATCCCGTCGCCCCAGTAGCCTCCAAAATTCCTCACAAAACAAAACCCCCTCCTACTCAGCTGACTCATCTCCTTCCAAAGCAGGGACCATGCCACCATCACAACCCAACCCACCTATCAAACTCACCTAAACAGCTTAAAATCATTTCATTGTAGCATCTATTATCAAATTTCGGAACTCCATGATTGGATCTCCCACAATAAGCCAGATATTCTTGCCACAGCCGAAACTTTGCTAAATCCCCATATACCAGACTCTGAAATATTAGTCTCCGTTTATATCATCAGGGCTGATAGAACTTAGAACTCAATAAAAGGTGGTGGAATAGTTTTACTATACCCAGATTATCTTGAAATTCTATCTGAAAATTAACCTAATCCCAAATTCTGCATTCCTGAACTCCTCATCTCTCATCTAATCAGAAGCAGCTATGTACTACAGTACTCTGTATTCCCCCCAGGTAATACTGCTACAACCCTTGAAAACATCCTAAACTGGATCTATACAATTTCTAATGAAAAGATACGTGATGTTAATTTCAAATGGCAAAAAAAAAAAGTATCCATCAACTAGCCTAAACCTGCTTGGATTGACTCAACACATTTCTTCCCCAACACATTATAACAATCCCCAAAACAGAAGCTCAATTCAATTTTTTTAAACAAGAAACCTCTATTAAATTATCACTCATGATATATGCAATCATACACTTATAAAAATGATAACAAACCATACTGACAATCTTCGTTGCAAGCATTATACATCACAAACCATATTGACAATTTTAGTTGCAAACATTAAACATCACTTATAATCGACCCAATCATTGTCAGTCAGACATTACATAACTCATTCAAATCCTCCCTTCTTTTAAACATCATTCCTGCCCTGTATGGATTGTTCCCACAGTTCCCATTTTTTACATAATTTGTTCCTACAGTTTTCTAAAGATCCCAATTCCAGCTGTTTTATCTCTGTTACTATATTCACTACTTCTAGTAAACTTGGATTACAGTCTGATTTCCATTTTCTAGTAACTGCTTTTTTTTTTGGCAGTCACCATAATTAGACTCAGCAAGGCCTTACTATATCTAAGCAATTCTGATTCTGTATCACAGCTCAGAAAAATAATTTCACTCGATACACCAATTAGATCAACCAGTATCTCTGACAGAGTAGTCTGCAGGGAATATTTAAAGTCTGCCAACTCATTACTCTCCCAGAAAATATGCTCCCAATTACCTCTTTCTTCCCTATCACACCTCCAAAATTTGCTGTCTGAGGAAAAATTCTCTGGAGTCTACTTAGGTATAAAAATACCTATGTAAACATTTCCAAGAAAAAATCCTAACTCGTATGGATTTTTTTGCATATTTGGGAACCAACCCTTTCTAACCTCCTCTGATTGATGCTTACAGTTATCATGCAATGTTTTATATTTTCTATTAATTATCCCTTTTTTATCAGCAGCTTCTGTTCTAGATTCTACTAAAAACTCTACCAGTGCTGGTGTTTTATTTAGGGCCCCCTATTTCTTTCTCTTTGCCTTCCCTGTCAAAGATTGATATCAGAGTAAAGGCGATCTCTAACCTGCAGTCCAGATAAATCCTTGGCATCTTCTCATTCTATTACCCTTCCCTCTCTAGTTATTTGCTCCAAATACCTTGTTTCCTTTGCCAGTTTTCTCAAATAAATTCCAGCCCCCTCTTGCTTATTGTCTGCATCCCTAATTGCAGTCATCCTTATTGGCAGAATCTCCTTTTTCCATTCCCATGTTGGCTTATTTCTTAGAATACCTTCTGCTACTTTATGAACATAATATTCTGTATGACTATTGTTATTCTCCTTAAAGATCTGAATCCAAAATCCCAGTCTCTTCTTGTTTCTTGAGCTTCCACCCTGTTTCATCATCATCCCTTTCCACTTTTAATTATAGTTTTCTGCTTACCTTAACTGTGTAGCTCTGAAAATAGCACTTCAAATTGGATAATCTATATTCTGCCTTGTTCTATTGGAAGAACCAGATTATCCCACTCGACTCTTGCTGTCTTCCCCTCCCAGATAAAATTCTTCAGCTCTTTATTAATGACTAACCACAACTTCTCCTCTAGTTGATAGAAGTATGCCTGACCTGTGCATAAGACTAAAGAGACTAAAAACATTTTAACTACTTGAATCTTACTATCACTATCCATATAACAGAGCTTCCAATTTCTCAGTCTTTGCATTATCTTTTAGTGTCTTCCCATATATCCTTAGATACCACACTGGAATAATTTTTAATCCATAGTCCGAAGTACTATATTTTATCATGTCCCCATAAATATGGATACTGATGAACCAATTCTTGTGTGGGTACATAACTTACAGCTACTGCCTTTGTTTTAGCTTTATTAATTTTGTATCTTGAAAAGATGTGACGATGTCTCAAAATGTTACATTACACCGAAATGTCCTTTTCTGGTTTTATCGGGTATAAAATAATATCATGTTCAAATAGAGCCAGCTTTTCTGGACTACCATACCAATTACATCCTTGAATTTCTGAGTTCCTTGTTTCTTTGCCATAGCTCTAAATATAATGCAAATAGCAAAGGGGAAGGAGGACAACTCTGCCTTGTTCCTCTGCTCAAGTACAAATTATCGGAGAGGAACCCAACCACTTTGATTTTCGCCTCCGATCCCTCATATATCCTCCCAATCAACCTTAGAAATTTATCAGGAAATGTATAAGCTTCCATTGCACTGCTTATAAAGTCCCAGCTTACTCTGTCAAATGCTTTCTCTGCATCAGGAACAAGCAACAACAGTGGTATGATTTCTTACATTCTGCTTCTCTTTGGATCATCAATTTTCTGTTAATGTTATCAAATGTTTGTCTCCCTACCATAAAACCATATTGATCCGTATCTTATCAATTCTGGCATCACTTCTGCAATTCTTTTAGCCATTACAGACAAACAGTTTATAACCATGGTATGAAGCTGGATCTGATTTTTACCCTCTTTAGATATTACACCGTCTCTTCCTTCCTGGCTGTATAACAGAAGGAAGAAAATCATGGCAAAAATTTGGAGGTGGAGCACCCAGCAGGATAAAAGCAATCTCATCAAACTAAACACCCCCACTATTAACTGGGAATCATACGAAACTAAACATACAGGCACAGGAATTCCTAGATTTTGTAAACACAAACTCCCTGAACCAGTCAATACACCAACCAGGGGTGCAGTCATACTGGATCTGGCCTCACTAATATGGGAAAGTGTTGCACATCCCCTCCTGTAATGTCTTCTCTGGTAAGGTCAGAACACAAAATGGTTTCCTTTGAAGTAAAACTAAAACCTGGACCCTCAGCTAAACCTGGAATATTCAGGAACTTCTCTAAGGCTAACCTCCTGCTATTAACTGATAACATGGTAAAAATTGAGAACACTGCTGCCTATGTAGAACTGTTCACAGAAACCCTGTACAAGCAAGTGAATAGCTGCATAGAGGTAGCTGTACCCACCAGGAAGAAGTATAGAACTAACTCGAAAAACAATCCATCCAAGGTGTAATCACAAAATCAATAGGCTGTATAACAGAAGGAAGAAAATCATGGCAAAAATTAGAAGGTGCAGCACCCAGCAGGATAAAAGCACTCTCAACAAACTAAACAAACATATTGGAGGACAAATAAAATCTACCAAAGCCAAACTTGAGGTGAATTTGGCCTCCCAGGCTAAGGACAACCACAAGGCATTCTATAGCTATGTCCGCAACCTTACAGGCAATACACAATTGTATGCAGAACTCACTGTAAATGGAGCCACCTATATTGAGCCAGAAGACATAGCAAACCTACTGGCCAAATAAATTCAACTCCAACTTTATCCCTCTCCCCCCTCAACCTTCACTCAGGAAATACCATCAAACATATCCCCCTCCCCAGCTATCACTAGGGAACAGATCATTAATGCTATCTCCAAGGCCAAGAACACTGCATCAATGGGCCCAGACAATATCTTAGGATACCTTCCAAACAGCATGAAACATATCAGGGCCTCTGGAATTGCCATTTAACTATAGCCTCCAAACAGGCTTTGTGCCTCATGAATGGGCAGCAGCTACAGTCATCCCTCTGCACAAAGGTGGGCCAACTACAGACCCATAAGTCTCACTAGTCTTATATGTAAAGCCATGGAAAGAATTATCATGGATAATCATGATATCATGATCAAATAGAGATATAGTAAACCTCCAGACACTGGACCCAACCCAGTTTGGTTTCATCAAGGGCAGATCATACCTACTCAACCTGGTGGACTTCTTTGAGAAGATCACCAAAGCAATGGAGGAGGGCAAAATGGTTCACATTGCCTACATTCACCTGGACAAGGTATGTGACCCAATACCCCACTCGTGCATTGTTGACAAACTTAAGAGATTAAGTACAAACCCGTATATTACCCAGTGGATAGCCAACTGGCTCACAGACAGGACCCAGGAAGTAAGAATTCAGGAGTCCACCTCTACAAAGTGGCCAGTCACAAGTGGAGTCCCTCAGGGATCAGTCCTTGGACCACTCCTTTTTGGCATTTACTTTTCCTGAAGTCAAGGCCAATGGCAGTGGTCTCTGGCTGACTAAATCTGCAGATGATTGCAAATTAGGAGCTGTCATTGAATCCCACAATGACACGAATGTTCTCCATGAGGGGCTGACACAGGCAAACAACTGGTGTCACAGCCATGGACTAAAACCAAATGCCAAGAAATGCATAATAGTTTGCTTGGGGAAGTCATCCACCTGGGTAACTATCACATTGAGAACACACCCCTTAGAGCTGACCCAGTAGTCAGGGACTTAGGGATACATGCAGATAGGAAGCTAGCCCTTGATTATCATGTGTCTACAGTGAGGAACTCATTCTACGTTGCGCAACTTATAAACAATGGTATGCATCTAAGTCCAAGGAAGTCATTGTTCCACTGTATTCAGCATTCATTAGATCACCGAGTACAATGCCCCCTTTGGTATGTACCTAACCAGGCATATCCAACAATTGGAACATCCACAGAAGTTCCTTACTAAAAGAATACAGGACTTAAGTAAAATGTCTTATGCAGACCGTCTCAGGGCTCTATCCCTGTATTCTGTCTCCTACAGGCTTTTGAGGGGAGATCTATGTCTGACACAGAGGGCATTCTGAGACCCTCCTGCATATCTGCAAAACAAACAGCACCAGAATTACCCATGCTAAAGACATGAACCTTGCCTGTGATATAAATAGGACCTGTTGGTGTATCCCAGAAATTACCTCATTTCATCCATGTGAAGCAGAGCTCCTTCTTAACCCAATTCAAGTGCAACCTGGACAATTGGATGGGGAACAGGAAATTCATCCCTGGTTTGGCAGCTATGTCTCTAATAAACACAGACAACCTGTAAATGGTTCATCTCCCAGGCCCCTGCTTACATGTATAAAGGGTATCAGAACCTGTCAGCGATTTGGGATGCATAGCTAGGCTTAAAAAGGCCCTTGTGGTCACTAGCCTAGTACACACCTATGAACCTACGTACTTTTCCTCCTCTTAAAATACGTTACCATAGCTATCAACCTCTTAGAGCAAGAAATCTGGACAAAGCCATAAATAAAAGTGGAACAAAGCCCCAAAAATAGGGACAATTTTTAAATATTGTTCTTACAAACTTAAAAAGTTGATAGAATAACAGGTTTTGCAATAGCATACATTTTCTAAAGGGTATGAAATATGAAAATCAAATGTCTGTCACTATTTTCTAACTGCAGTCTTTAATGATTTGCCACTATTTTGCCAGAAAACCAAAATTTTATGAAAAACGGACCAATAATATGAGGCAAAAAGCTGGACATTCTGCAAACATCTGTAGAGTTGAGAGGTATGTGTTAAAACCTTCCAAATCTTCATCAGTTTTTCCCTACTAGCTGGTAACTTCTATTGAAATACCATCTATATTCCTAGGGACTTTCCTGTGGATTGGTTATAACATCACCATTTTTATGTCATCTCCTCCTATCCTGTTAGTAACTGAGCCTCGTCTATCTCTAACCTTGGCATATTTAATTCTTCCATAAACATTTCCAGTTGTACCTTTTGTTGATTTCCATATTCCTCTGCTTTATACAGACATTCATAGAATTTCTGAAATATTTCTGGTACCTCTAGAGGATCTCTTGTTATCTTTCTTGTTACAGGCTCCCTAAGATTGGTGACACCCCTTTCTACTTTCTGTTGCCTGAATCATTGTGCTAAAAGCTTTTGTGCTCTAAGGTTATCAAAGACAGTTGTTAATAGCAATATTTCTAAACTCATGCACATTATTGAGGTTATCCCTTATTTTCTGTTTAGCATTCTGAGGTTGCTCTTCTTGTTCTATCAGATTCTGCCTATTCTGCAATACTTTGACATTTGTCAGTCCCTCTAAATAATTCTTGTTACTTCTTAACCATCTCTTTTTCTTTTATTTCCACCCTATTTTTAAACTCCACTTTAATTTTATCCCACTCCCTAGCTATATTTTCAGAAGCAATTGCTATCTTCTCTAATAGTTCTTGAATAATTTCCACTACCCATTCCTTTAATTCCTCTCTTTTCAACAGATAGGTGGGAAAGTGCCAGTGTCTCATTTATATTTCATTACCCTGTGTTCTTATTTTAGTTATTACTGGCAAATGATCTGAAATAGTTATTAGGTGCGTATCAAGACTTTCAATTAAATCACATGTTCCTTTGAAACTAAATTCTGTCTAGCCTAGCCCAGTTGTTTGTATCTTGGGGAATATGGAAATTCACTCCAATCTCCTAGTACTGAATTCACTTCATCCATGCCAAATATTTTCATAGACTTCTTCAAAAATCTATCCTCCTTTGTTATATTTTCTCTTCTGGGCCCACCAGCCAAATCTTCACTGCTACAAATCAAATTCCAGTCCGCACCTATAAGACATATCCCTTGCTGAATGCTGATTATTTCTCCAAGAATTTTCTTAAGCTCCATTACAGCAGTTTTAGATGAAATATAAATACATGCCACTGTAATCCTCCTCCTTGACAATAGCCCCTTAGTACTACAAATCTACCATTATTATCTTTTTTATCATCTTCTATCACTATTGGAACTCCTCTTGCAATTAATATAAGCAGTTCTCTTTTACTTTGCCTTAAATATTCCACTGAATAATCATCCTGAAAACCTTTCTTTATCAAATTCACATGTTCATGTCTTTCGAAGAGCATCTCCTGTAGCATAACTATTTGCACTCTAAATGTTTTAATATAGTTCACTACTCCTCTTCTTTTTCGTATTTATCTGTGAGACCACTGACCTTCAAATACATTACAGAAGGCATCACTGTGTTAAAAAGTTATTCCCACCTTTTATGTGCAACAGGCTTTTTTTTGTTAAAGGAAAACAACAGGATATTAAAGCAGATTCCCCAAATTGCTGACTCTTCCAGTTCCTGTTCTTTGATAAAGCTTAAAAAAATCACCCTTGCAGCTTTAAAAAATAACCCACTCAACTGTTTTCCCTGTTCTGCTTCCTAGCTTTCTATACTGTTTTTGTTTCACTTTGCAAACCAACTTGAAAAACCTGTAGCTGGCTCTGAAATTATGATGTCACATCTGCCGTCTGCTCTTGCTCTAGCTATCGGGATGTTTCCTCCCCCAAAGTGATGTAATCCCCGCCTGATTTGCATGCTGTATAGAAGAGCCGGTGTTCCTCCCACATTGTGATGTCAGACCTGCCTTACCCAGCCCACTCAACCTAATAAAGCCCATGTGGTGTGTGGAACTCCTTTTCATTGTACGTGTATCCTGTCAACTGCATTTGTTTGAGGGACGACTGAAAAGTTTGGATTGCCTGCATCTTCGTCTGCTTTTTTGCTTCATTGGTAAGATAAGTCTTCCTAGTGAATTAAAATGTAATTCTACACACAGCCCCTGTTTGAATGCACTCCTAGCCCTATTTTGTGCTGCCTGATATAGTTTATGACTCTCTTCTGAACAGGAATACTCTCTTCCTCCCTATGAGGATTCTGCTGCTGAAGAATCTATCCCTTCAGCCTCTCCTCCTGAGGATTATTCTTTTGCGGAAACCCTGCATACCATGAGGGACCACTTCCACTGGGAGAGCCAAAACTACTCAGAATCTAAGAAAAGGCTCAGGGACTTTCCTTTACTACCTCAGCACAGGCCTCTTGCTATCCCCCCTGTTTTAGACATTGTAGATTTAGACATTGTAGATGATGTATTTTCAGAGTCAGGCCTGTCTCCTGACTCTCTACCCCCTGCACCTGTTAAGCCAAACAGATACTACAGGGTTCCAGATTCACATAAATTTCTTTATAAAAACCCTGCTGCTGACCCAGAAACTATTTCTCACGGTCCCAAAGGGGTCAAGGCTTCCACTGCAAAAAACCCTATCCCCTCTGATAGGGATTCAAGGGCACTGGACGATGGGGGGAAAAAAGGTTTACACTTCTGCTACCTTGGCTGAGAGGGCTTTAAATTGTCAATTTCATATGCTTAAATATCAGCAATACTTAATGTCACTGCTTAAACAGAAAATATTAACAAATTCTGAATGTGCAGAAAACAAGGAAATGCAGGATTTATTGCATGCAACTGAACAAGTGGCAAGGCATACTTTGCAATGTGGTTTTGATTCTCTGGAGGCCTCTTGCAGGGCCGCTGTTATGGGTTCTGTCATTAGGAGGCATGCTTGGTTAAAAGAACAGAATCTGCCTGATCATGTTAAAGCAAAATGATTAGATGCTCCATTACAGTATGATACTTTGGTGTTAAAGCAGAGGAGGTGTTGAAGAAAATGGAGGACAAAGCAAAATCTATGCAGACAGTTAAGGATTTCTTACAGGTGCAGCCACTGGCCCACAAAGTATTGGTCCTTTCCAGTGTCAGACAGGCCACAGAGAGGCAGATACAGACACCCCAGAGGCAGATCCCAGCCCCAAGGCTCATACAGGCCTAAACAATGGGGTGCTTCTACCCCCAAAAGTGGAGAAGACAAATCACAGCTATACAGGAAACAGTCCCAAAGACTTTCCCCTGCCAGCACCAAGCACTTATCTTTTGGCAGCCCCCTTAGGGGGAAAACTAGCACTTTTTTCACAAAATTGGCACATGATCACCCAGGACAAATGGGTCTTGAATGTAGTGTCTCAGGGCTACAGGTTCCACTTTCACACCCTGCCAAGGGCAAAAGGTATGCCAGACCTGCCATACAATCAATGGGCAGCGGCACAAAAGCAAGTTTCATCCCTCATGGACATGAGGGCCATTCAGCGAGTACCACAGCAAGAGCAGGGACAAGGATTTTACTCGAGACTTTTCTTGGTACCCAGAAAGGACAAAGCCTGGAGACCAATACTGTACCTGTCTATTCTAAATACATTTCTGGACGTTCCAAAATTCAAAATGTTGACTCTGCAGCAGCTTCTGCCCATGCTGGGCAAGAAGGCTTGGCTTGTAACTTTGGACCTAAAAGAGGCATACCTGCATGTCCCAATCAGACAATCTTGCAGAAGATACCTCAGATTCATAGCTGGCTCAATGCACTACCAATTCTCTGCACTGCCCTTTGGCTTTATCTACTGCACCCAGGGTCTTCACAGAATGCCTGGCACCAGTAATTGCATTTTGCAGACAAAGAGGAATTCAAATATGTCCTTACTTGGACGACTGCCTTATTCAAGCAGAGAACAAGGACATTCTACTAAAGCATCTGGCGTTTGTAAAAAGATTACTAATTTGCCTAGGGTACACAGTAAACGAAAATAAATCAAAACTAGTACCCTCTCAAGAGATAATATTCCTGGGTGCAAGCTTAAATACAACTGCCCAGATGGCTTATCTCACACCAGACAAACAAAGGCAACTGACTTCTTACTTCAAAATGTTGGCAACAAAGACCCAGTTATCTGCAAGAAAAAATTCTGCAGGCTTTGGGCTTCATGGTATCCTGCATCCTGGTAATTCCATATGCCAGACTGCATATGAGGAAACTACAATGGTATCTAAAAAGTGTTTGGACTCAACATTGCCACAGCCTGGAAACATTAATTACCCTCATTCCCTGCTTGCAACAGGAGTTTCGATGGTGGGCACAGGCCTGTTACCACAACAAGGGACAGCCATTCACTTTACCCACAGCCAGGCAGACACTAACAACGGATGCATCAGATTATGCCTGTGGGGCCCACATGGCAGAAAAATGTATTCAGGGCACATAGCCCGCAAGCCAGATGCATCTTCATATCAATCAAAAAGAGATGCTAGCTGTTCAACAATGCAGCACAACAATGCAGAAACACTAAAAGACATCATCTGGTAAACAAAGCAATACTGTCTCACAATGAAAATAGGCTTGACATTAAACTTTGCCCTTGAAACTCACATTCATTGAAACCCACACCACATCCAAAGAAAATGCATCTGGCCAGTGGTGGATAAAGATTACCTTTGGGCTGTTTTCAAATCATTGGCCCCTTGCACACAAAACAAGAAACATACGTGTGTTCTTTTCTTTATACACCTTCCTGACTTTATTAAATTATATTCCTTGTATAATACAACACACATGTTAGAGCGCATTTTAAATTTATTGTTTGAACATTTTACCAGTAATCTGTACTGTAGGCAATGAAACAAAACACATGAACCAATAATGACAAAGCTGCCCAATTCAGAACTTTTCCATCATAAAAGTCTGCTTCCTCACCCACACTATAAATAGAATGACAGTAGTGTAAGCCATAGGCATCTTGCACAGCGTCTCGCACTTATTTTCAATTTCATTTTTTTTGGGGTGGGAGGGGGACAAAAGATCAAAAACCAGGGACACATTTTAAACATTGCTTGTATAATTTTGTAAAGTTGCTAGAATAAAATGTTGTGCTACCATCATGTATTTCACTGGCAGGTTTTGAACCCAGGACTCTATGCACTACAGTCAGAACAACATACCACTATGCCAAATCTGCAGCTACCTGAAAAATAGGAAGACTGAAACTTAATAGCCATCATTTAGTGAATTCATTTCTCACTTCTCAACATAGCTCTTAACCTCAACACAAAAAACATGGACAAACAACAAAGCCAATAATGGGTGAATACAAATTCAGTTCTCACTTCTCACTCACCATATCTCTGAACTGTTAGCACAAAAACAATAATGGGGGGGATACAAATTGTGTGCTGATTTCTTATCATAGCTCTAAACTCTTAGCACAAAAAAAAAAGTTCTTACTTCTCATCATAGCTCTCTCAACTCTTGGTACAAAAGAAATCTGGACAAAGCTCATAGCATAACTTTCAACTGTTAGAGAAAAAAAGTTCTAACTTCTCATCATAGCTCTCAACTCACCCAGAAATGGTGGTGGCTAGGGATAGTGGGCTATTTTTACCCTGTACCAAATGTACACGGTTTGAGCCTGAATACCTCTAGCCACCAAGTGTATTATATGTGGGCATTTTCACACAGACACACACTGGTTCCTTACCGTGAGTAGCTATTCCTCTGTTGTTGCTGCCATTAATCCCTGCCCTGAGTAGTTCCCGGCTCGGCGAACTGCTGTTTCAGCTTCCTGGCCTGCACAAGCTCTTCTGTTCCTCATGTTGTCGCCTGCTGTTTCAGCTTCCTGGCCTGCACAAGCTCTTCTGTTCCCCATGTTGCTGCCATTAATCCCTGCCCTGAGTAGTTCCCGGCTTGGTGAACTGTTGTTTCAGCTTCCTGGCCTGCACAAGCTCTTCTGTTCCCCATTCCCGCCATTTCAGCGTGGCCCGCCAACTTGCAATTCAGCCAGCCAGAAATGATGATGTGAGCTCCTTGAGCTCAATTCCGACTGGCTGGTAGCCTGACGGAGTGGACGTCATGGCGCACATGATGACGTCAGCTCCAACAGCGCGAAAATTTTAAAAAAGCAAAGAAAAATCGGAAATAAAGGGGTGCGTGTGAAAGGGTGAGTGCGTGAGTTGAGTGTGGGTGGGCGAGAGTGGGTGAGCAAGGGTGGTGAGTGGGTGAGCGGTTGAGTGTGTGTGAGTGTGGTGGGTGAGTGAGTGGTTGAGTGTGGGTGGGTGAGTTGAATGTGGGTGTGTGAGTTGAAAGTTGGTGAATGAGTGAGGATGGTGAGTGAGTGAGTGTGGGTGGGTGAGTGAGCGAAGTGTGGTGGGTGAGGGTGAGTGTGGTGAGTGTGGATGGCTGGGTGTGGGTGGGTGAGTGAGTTGAACGTGGGTGGGTGAGGTGATGGTGGTGGGTGGTGAGTGAGTGTGGGTGAGTGAATGTGGGTGAGTGAGGTGTGGTTGATGAGGGTGAGTGTGGAGTGTGGTGGGTGGTGAGTGAGTTGAGTGTGGGTGAGTGTGGTGAAGTGAGTGAGTGAGTGAGGTGAATGAGTGAGTGTGGGTGAGTCTCATTTTTGGATGTAATTTCTAAATTTTGTAAACTTTGTTTTTGTATTGTCATATTGCTTTACATTGCCCTACCGGTATGTGACAAAGTACAGGCAGAAGCACAGTAACAGCTGCAAAAACTAAGAGCATAAATTTGCAATAACCATGCGTATACATTAATTGCATGTTTTTACATAAGAAGCAGATGTCTGTAACAATTAATCGACAACACTACATCATATTACAAGAAGTATGCAGTACCGTAATTTTTTAAATTATGTCTTAAAAAAGCATGTTGGTGCTGTCATGCAAGTCTGTAAAATATTTCGTGTTTATATTGTGTCATTTGTTAGCTATTTAATCAAACGGGAAGGAAAAAATAAGTGTGAGTTTGATGCTTTGCAAAACGGTGATTATTCCCAGTGCTATGTTGCTTGGTTCTAAATTTGACAGGAGGAGTGCAGCAAAAAAAGTGTCCCACTGTAAGGAGGGAAAGGCTGACAAGAAAACAGTACATTACTCTGGTCACCTGCTGTGAGCTGTCAATCACATGCAGATAATGGGTCAAATTTAGTTTAGTTCCATCTTTTGTGTTATATGCAAACACTGTTTGGCAGGTTGATCTTTTATACAGTCGTTTCTTGTCATATCCATTTGAGCCTATGTCACATCTTAATAAACTTTTTGTTTTACTGAAAACCCTCAAAAAAACCCACATCCCCTCTAAAACCTATTTAATACTAACACACAAAACTATGTACATCTTCAAATATTTAAGTTTTACTCTCCTAATACAAACAAGTGTCCCAAACTGATAGCCACACTTATAGACTTGGGTTAACCTAAAAGAAAGGTTATCCATGCTAAGGTGCATGGTACAGCCTGTGCTTTTACTAAGTGCTGTCTCTGGTCTTGTCTTATCCTTATAGCTCCCCAGATGGGAAAAAACTTGAATGCTTTCAGAAAACATTATCTTATAGCCAATTCTTTTTATCGGATTGTCTCCATGGAGACATGGGGACCAGATACGAAGTAGCTACTAAAACCATACATTTATTTGCTAGAAAAAGGTTTATAATACTCAATGTTCTTTTTCATTTACTTGCTTTCTCTTAAAACTTGTTACTAGATCAAGCTATGGGCCTTAATCTAGTCATTTCCCTATGCAAGAATTAGAAAAAGTACATACATTTTTTTTTGTCGTGGTCTTTTGACCAGCCTTTTCTTCTTTTTCACAATGCAGTGCCTACATTTCTTAAAACTGAATAATGAGAAAGAAAGAAAGGGAAAAGAAAAAAAACAGGAGCACCTGTTTATATTCGTACCCCCATTACACATAAAAATAACTGAAAAAAAATTACTTTAAAGCATGCAAAGAAAATCATGCACTATACACATTACAATTAAGAAAAAAACATTTTGTTTTACTTGCAGTTAGCTTTCTCACTCCTCTTCCCCTCTCCTAAGTATTTTTACGAACATTAATGACATGAAGTAGGGTATATGCTTTAGAGTCCTCCAAGTTTTACAAAGTCAAAACAGTCCATTATTTCCAGATTTTCTTGTTCCATCATGTTTCACAAATATAATTTTTTTTGTAATCCCACATTTGTCACTTTCCAAGTTACTGATTTTATTCCTGTTCACTGTCATTTCCCAAATCCTGTCTCTGCTTCATTTCCAATGTACTCTTGATTCCTCTAGTCAACTTTTATGCTTTTTTTCCTTCTCTCAAGTATTTTCCATTGAAACATTGAAAAAGGTTTCACTGGCACAGTCTCCCTCTGTGATCTTTATTACCAGAACAAGAAGGAGAATCTCCTCCTATTTTACAGCTCACTTTTTGTTGGACAAACTTTTATATTTCCTCCTTAGCATGTACTGCATCAAAAATGATTTTATTCCTTTAGGAAAGAATATTTTGAAGATAGTTTGGTACAACAATTTGAATCTCACACCTGCTTCTCAACATTCCCTGAATAGTAGAATACATTTACTCCTCTCCTGGCAGGTGTACAGTGAGCAATCATTCACCACAAACATTCTGCTGTCTCCCACTTTTAGCACTTTGTCCTGCCACAGTTTTGTCACAATTAACTCCTTCTGCTGGTAGGATTGCATCTTTACTAATGAAAGTTTAAACTGCTTTCTCATACACAAGTTGGGAGCATACACATGATGTGCCCTTTCAATTAACTACTCCTGCTGTGGAATACCAGTCCAGTTGCTTATTTGCATTTTCATAAAATGAATACAGTCTGTTCTTTCAAGCTTTTCTGGGACAGCAGAAAATCACAAATTTTCCCTACGTGCTCTGTCCTCTAATTCTATTATTTTTTTGAAATATCTTTTCTTGAGCAGTCTCATTCTGCCAGCCTTTTCTTCATTTTGACCTCTGAGTTTTGCAGTTTTATCACCTCATCTGAATATCTGTTTAAATCTTCTTCCATTTTTTTTCTGTCTTTTGTTATTTGACTTGATATACTCCATCAATGTTTTATTTTAATCAGGCCTGTGTGCAGTTCTCTTACACTTTCCTCTACTTTACTGAAAGTCATGTCCGGAGCTTGCACTGTTTTTTGCTGAACAGCTGCAGTACTTTTACCAGTCAGTGTTGTTTTTTCCTCAGCTTTTGTACCCAATTTTCTTTCAGGTCCTCTGTATTCCTTTTTTTCTGGCTTCCAGGCAGTGCACTTACATTTCTGGATACATTTCATTAACTGGTAGTAAAGTCCATAGCTTTCTCTGCTGAATTTCTGTTTTTATACTGAGAGTTAGAATTAAGCTGTTACTCAATGTGCATCCATTGTGGAAGTCAGCAGTGGCTCAATTCCTGACTGGACACTGGTGTTCGATTCCACTAAGTATGTCTCCAGTGGCACCCTCTCGGATTTCTTTAGTGATCACCTCCCTGCATATGCAAATAGACTCTGTACCCATCATGTTATTTCCCATAACTTCAATAATTTTAACCCTGATCCATTTAACAGAATTCTAATCTCCTTTAACCGGTCTAGCCTGAAAAATATTCAACTCGAGGAAGCTGTACACAAATTTAACTCACTTTTCCTAAAAACTCTCAGCAGTCTGGCTCCAACTAGAACAAAAAGAATAAAGAATAACCATACTACCTGGTTATCAACTCAAAGCAGGCACCTAATACATGAAAGAGAAAGGCCTTGGAAAGAATGGTTAAAATAGATATCTCCTCAAAACCTGCAACACATTAAAGAACCAAGTAACTGTACTAAGACAGATTATTACAGACAAGGAAATCTACTTCAGTAACCCCTTACTAAATCAATCTTCCAACCCTAAAAAAAAACTTGTCTTTTATTAATAACACACATCACCCTAAGGCATCCACCACCTCTAATTCTGTCCCAAATAACACTCCCTTTGAAACAGCTGCTCAATTTAACACACGTTTTAGAGAGAGCATTAAAGCCCTTACTAAAGATTTTCCTTCCAACTATCCTGACATGCCCTCTCCTTGGACAGCAATCACCTCCTGTTTCACCCTAAAAGTCATCTTAACCTCCTACATCAAATTGCTTTTCCTTAAACTGAAGCCCTGTTCTCCTTCAGTAGATAATCTCTCAGCAGAATACCTCAAGCTGGCTGCCAGTGCCATAGCCTATCCCATGTCTCATCTAATTAATGCATCTATCAAGGAATCGTACATCCTCTTCTCTGTGGAAAAACATTCATCATCATCCCCCTTCTTAAAGGAGGGACCTCCTCTGATATAATGGATTTCAGACCTATTGCCATATTATCAAAACGACAAATAGAATAAATAAAAAAAATACAACACTTGGCCAGTGATCGAAAATCTTTTAATAAGACAATATTGAATAAAAACTGCTCTAGCGCCTCAGCACATTCTCCTAGAAGGCCTGTGTTTAGAGGCCCTACAGCAGTTTCTATTCAGCATTTTCTTAAAGGATTCTGGATCACTGGCTGACTGTTGGATTTTCTATTGCCATATTATTCCCTTTGTCATAAATTCAGAAGAAACTTCAATATATATTCTTCAGATAATGCTCCTAACCCCCCCCCCACAACGTGGTTTTAGGCCCGCCCATAGCACTACCATTGCCGTATTAATTTTCACAGATACAATTAAACCCAGACACAAAGGCAAATTTGCTTCCTCTGTATTATTTGCTCTTTCTAAAGCTTTTGATCTAGTCTTTCGCCAAAAACTCCTCTACTAACTGTTTTCTCTTGGGCTGTCATTGGGCTGTCATAACCCACACTATTATGGTTTAACAACTACTTAATCGATAAACACCAGTCTGCTAAATGGCACTCTACTTTTTCTCACTTCCTTCCTGTCAATACCCGTGTGCCATAAGGCTTCATTCTCTGGCCTCTACTCTTCAATATATTTACCAATAATTTACAGAAATCCTCCCAAGCTTCCTTCATACAATACACAGATGATTCTACCCTAATATGCATTTCCAACAGCCTAATACATCTTCAGAGAGGTATTCATGAAGCTGTTAACTCTGCTGAAAATTGGCTATAGGATAATCACCTGCTGCTAAAACCCCCAAAAATAAATTACTTCTCTTTTTTCCAAAATCTTGTTTCCATGAAAAAACAACTTTTAAAATTTCTTCCTTAAATAATACCTTGACTGATGTTATCCCACATACAAAACTACCTGGCCTGAAAATCGACAACAATCTTAAATTTCATTTACATATTTATTTTTATTTATTTTTTATTTTACATTTGTTTACCGGGAAAGTCAGACTGGACAAAGGTCCATTTTCAGCGGAGGCCCAGGGAGAAAAACTCCACATTACAATACTTTACATGAGAGTAAAAAGAAGTAGAACATACATACATATGGCGTATATACACATCAGGACAACATGCTGGTGATTAACAAACATACATATAGTATATATACACACAACATGACATCATGCTAGTGATTAACATTTCTTACAGTAGACAATCAGAGGTACATTTTTTTTCTTTTGCTGTTATAAGTTTTGTAAGGTAAATGTATATGGGACTGGAAGCTTTCAGGGGAGAAACTGTTTATACATAGCTGTACCCTGACAAATTCTCTTGGTATGGATTAGCCTGGTGTGTGGCATGAGCACAGCCAGTTACTTAGATACTTGGTTTTCAGGAGTTTTTTGAATTGACTAAAGGAGGTGGTAGAAGTTATTTGGCTTGGTAGCGTGTTCCAGGTTTTGGCAATGGTGTTGGCAAAGAGGGACTTACCAGCTTCGTTTTTATGTCTGATGACAGTTATGAGGTTCTGGTTACTAGATCTTAAGGGTCTAGAGGGAATGTGGGGCTGAATTAGGTGCTGAAGTGCTGGAGTTATCTCAGGAAGGTAGTAGAGTTTGTGCGCTATAGAGAGTTGATTGAGTAGAAGTATATGAGGAAACTCAAGCCAGATGAGTTGCTTAAGGGATAGCCAGTGGTGGGACCTATATGAGGCTTCAGTAGCAAATTTGGCAATCTTGTTGTAGCAAGAGTCAATTTTATTTAGATCAGTTTGGCGGAGATAAGATGGGAGAGGCATAGAAGAGGGTGGATAGAAGATGAGTCCTTGTGATGGTTACTTTGGTGTGTTTTGTCAGACTGTTTGTTCCTGTAGAGAAGGCTAGGTTCATTAACTTTCTTAATGGTTTGTGCTATGTGGATGTTGAACCTCAGGTTATTGTCTAATTCTACACCTAGCAGTTTAGTGTGTGTGGTTGGATTGATTTGAATGTTTTCTTTGGAGCTAATGGTGAAATTATTATTTAGGGGAGGAGCTCTGCCGGGACTGAAAATAATTAATTTGTTTTTTTTTTGGATTAAGAAGAAGTTTGATGTTAGTGAACCAAGTTTCGGCTAGGGTGAAGTTATTTTGGGTAAGGGTTTGCAGTTCACTAAAGGTAGGGGCAGCACATATGAGGGTAGTGTCATCTGCATATTGTACTATTGAGGTAGTGGGAGAGGATGAAGAGATCTGATTAGTAAACAGAAAGAACAGCAATGGGCCAAGGATGGATCCTTGAAGGACTCCTGTGGTTACTGGTAACATGGGGAACAATTGGTCCTGCCATAGGACTGCTTGCTGATGGGCAGATAAGTAGCTGTTGAACCATGATATAGAGGAGGGACTTATATTTAGAGTGGATAGGGTATCAAGAAGCAGACTGTAGTTTACCATGTCAAAGGCTTTTGATAGGTCTAAGAATATAGAAGAAACAAATAGACCCTTGTTTCTGTGGTGGTTAACTATGTTGGTGAATGATAGTAGTGCTGTTGTGGTGCTATGGGAAGGTCTAAAGCCATGCTGAGATATGGAGAGTAGGTTGTTATTCTGTAGGTACTGTATTAGTTGAATATGAAAAACACTTTCTAATATTTTGAATAAAGGTGATGGCATTGCTATTGGGCGATAGTTGGCGAGTTCCAAGGAGTTGCCTCCTTTGTGCAGTGGAATTATATATGATGTTTTCCATGAGGTGGGGACTTTGCATTCTGAGAGAGATCTGTTTATGAGAACAGAGACAGGATAGGCTATAGCTTCAGTTGAGATCCGAAGGAAGTCTGCTGGCAGCTTATAAGCTGCTAGAGTGGTTGGTTTAAGTTTACCAAGGAGTTTAGATATTGATTTGGTGGATACAGAGTGGAGGTGAAAATTGGGGCTATTGTTTTGTATATTGGGGTGGGTTGGGGTAGTTATTGGTGTGGGGCTGCTAGTACTATTTTGGGCATTGGCAAGGGTCTAGACTGTTTCGGTAAAGAATTTGTTAAACTGAGTAGGAATGTTTTCATGGTTATTTGGAAGCACAGGGGTTGGAGTTGTGGACTTTCCTGGATGCAGTATACCATTTATTGAGGCCCAGAATTTTTGTGGGCTGTGAGCATATTTTTCTTGCATGCTTGTATAGTAGCTGGATTTGTCTAGTTTGATTTGTTTTTTGGCTTTGTTACGGAGCTCTACATAGTTACGTCTCAAAGTAGTGGTTTTGTTTTTCTGATACTGAATCCCAGCCTTGTCCCTTTCTTTCATTACAGTTTTAGTACCTTTTCTTAGCCAAGGGGCATAGTTAGTTTTTATTCTAATAGTTCTAGGGGGTGCATGATGGTTTAAAATTTTTATGAAGGTTGTGTTAAAGTACTCGACGGCATCGTCTAGAGGTAGATGTTTTAGGGGGGTCCAGTTACAGCTTTTTAGTGTACTGAAAAGATCAGCAGCTATAAAGGTTTTTTTTTGTTTCTAACTACTCTGAGGATAGGTTGATTGATGGTTTGGGATCTGTTCCTAATTAGGTAGGTTGGATGATGGTCACTCAGGGTATATGGACGACAACCAGATTGCTGTGCAAGAGCGGGGTCAGATACCAGGATCCAGTCTAAGATGGACTGGCGTTTGGAAGTTTTGTCAATTCGAGTGGGGATGGTTATAGTTTGGGTAAACCTGTGGAGGTTTATGAAGGCAGAGGGGTTATGGCTGGACCAGTGAAGCCAGTCAATATTAAAGTCTCCTAATAGTATGGTTTAATGTGGAATGGAGTTGGAGGTATTAAGCAGGCTTTCCATTATAGTGATGTTATTGCCTGGTGGTGTATATAGCCACTTGCAATAAATAGAAGTTATGTCCTTACCATAACGTTCCATGTGGAGTGTTCATCTCGCCTTTGTTCTTGCACATGGGTTCGGAGCCGATCCTCGGCTCCGAGTCGGCCGCTTTAGCAAAGCTCTGCATCGAGAAGAAGCTCGAGACCAACCTATCTCCCACAATTCCCTCTGCCCTTACCTCAGATCTAGTTTGCAAAACCATACCAGATCCCATAACAGGATGAAAACTTGCATACATACATACCAGGGCGTAGCTAAAAACAGCAGCAACAGCAGAGAGAAATCAGTAGCGGGAGAGCCGAACCAGACCTCTAAACTGGACGTTCTTCCTGACCTGAGGGTGGGAATGTAAGAACAAAGGGGAGATGAACACTCCACATGGAACGTTATGGTAAGGACATAACTTCTATATGTGACAGTGTTCAATCTCGCCATTTGTTCTTGCACATGGGTAGCGTCCCTAGCTCCATGACCCTGAGAGACTTACGGAAGAACGTTCCTGAGCACAGTGGAACCAAAGGTTGCCCTGTCCTTGGAAATCCTATCCACTTTGTAATGAGTGATGAACGTATGTGGTTTAGACCAAGTGGCGGCCGCACAAATAGCATCCAAAGGTAGGCGGGCAGCATGAGCCAGAGATGTAGAGACTGATCTATTAGAATGTCCTTTCAGTTTGGTGGGCAAACTCTGCTCAGTAGTAGCATAAACAAAAGTAATACAATCAGATAGCCATTTGGAGAGAGTACGCTTCGTCACTGCCATGCCCTTTCTGTTGTCCGCAAAGGCTATAAAAAGTTGGTCTGTTTTTCTGTAATCCTTTGTTCTATCTAGATAAAATCTGAGTTGTCTATGAACATCTAACTTGTGTAACATATATTCCAGCTTGTTGGAATGGTTTTTGAAAAATGTGGGGAGTTCGATGGACTGATTAATGTTGTTGACTGAACAAACCTTGGGAAGAAAGGACGGGTTGGTGCGTAAGGATACCCTATCCGGGTGAAAAATCAAATATGGGTGCTTAATGGAAAGAGCTTGAAGTTCTGACACCCATCTGGCTGAAGTGATAGCTACTAGAAAGAGAGTTTTCCATGACAAGAGCTTAAAGAACATGACGAGGCTGGTTCAAAGGGTGGTAGCATTAGTTGGGATAAAAGGAGGTTTAGATTCCACGGAGCTGTAGGGAACCTGACTGGTGGTCTAATATGAAAAGACCCTTTTAGAAAAGCTTTACAAAGCCTATGAGTCATAATAGGCGCCCCATTCTCTCCTACATGAAAGTTTGAAATAGCAGCGAATTGAACCCTCAAGGTGGCAGGAGAAGCTCCTTGGTGAAACAGTATGGATAGAAACTCTAAAACTTTGTTTAGCGGGGCTATTAAGGGATCTAAATGTTGTGCAGTTGCCCAATATACAAAGCGCTTCCACTTACTAGTGTAAATTTTTGTAGTGGAAGCTTTATGAGAGGCTACTAGAATGTTCTGAACCGCAGGAGAAAGAAGATCAGACCTGGCTAAGAAGGGAAGCGGAGCAGCCAAGCTGCTAGTCTGAGGGACAGGAGCGACGGGTGGGGAGCCCCTGACGAATGGGTCAGTAGATCCGGCTCCGCGTCCAGGATCCAGGGCTCCCGTATTTGGTGTGCTTGAAGAAAGGGAAACCAAATTTGACGAGGCCAGAATGGGGCAATGAGAATTACAGTCCTTTCCAGATTCTTGGCTTTCTGCAGAAATCTTGGTATCAGAGGTATAGGAGGGAAGGCGTACAGGAGACCCGGGGGCCAATCGTGAATCAGAGCGTCCCTGGGGACTTCCCCTGGCGGGGGTAACAGGGCGAAGTAGCTTCTGCATTTGGCGTTCATTGGAGACGTAAACAGATCACAGCAAGGCTGGCCCCACTTGCGGAATATCATGTCCGCTATTGTCTGTTTGAGGGACCACTCGTGAGGTAACAGGATGGCTCTGCTCAATCTGTCTGCTATGACGTTGGATAACCCCGGGATGTGCGTTGCTATCAGAAAGCGACCCGTGGACTCTGCCCATTGCCAAATTCTCATGGCCTCTCTGCACAACTGGTAAGATTTGGTTCCCCCTTGCTTGTTTATGTACCAGACTACAGACATGTTGTCCATTTGAACTGCAATGGTCCCTAGAGGTAGAAGGGGAGAAAAGTGTTGCAATGCTAGGAACACTGCCCTCATCTCCAGAACATTGATGTGCAGGTTGTACTCTAGATTGGTCCATTCGCCTTGGACTGTCTGTCCCTGAAAGATGCCCCCCCACCCTATCAGGGAAGCATCCGTGGTCACCGTAGCTGTTGGAGTGGGTAGCACAAACGGCCGGCCACCGGTGAGATTGCAATTCTGTAGCCACCAAGATAGGTGTGTCTTGCAGATGTTCGTGATGTGAATTTCGTGTGTCAGCGGTAACTGTTGGAACGACCATTGTGCGAACAGCAGCCATTGAAGAAAGTACAGTTTTGTACCTACCATAAATGTAGATGTTCGAAGATCCACATTGCTGCAGTCCTTACATATGGGCAGTCCGCTGTCCTCGGTCGGCCCGAACACCAAAGCATCAGGCTGACATCGGTCATGGGCGCCCAGATCTGACATCAGAGCGTCAGGGTATAAAAGCGCATGACCGACGTCATATCCTCAGTCTTTTCTTGCCCCAGATGTCAGAAGGCCCTAAAAAGAAAGGCCACAGCCCAAAAACAGGATACCTCCCAAAAACATGCCCAACAACAACCATCACCCAAACCATATAACGATGCCAAACTACAGAGGGGAAGGAGGGAGGGTAAATTGGACTGCAGCAATGTGGATCTTCGAACATCTACATTTATGGTAGGTACAAAACTGTACTATGTTCTTCATCTCACATTGCTGCAGTCCTTACATATGGGTAGAATCCCAAAGCAGAGGTAAAGGGAGGATGGCAAAATCATAAAGCATTAGGGGCTGCTAAAATGCCCTGTAATATTGCAGTGGCAAATCCAGCCCTAGACTTAGAATAAAGGGGAAGGTGGTAATGCTTGGAAAAAGTATGTACTGAACTCCAAGTGGCTGCTTCCAAAATATATTTTGTAGCTACCCCCCTTAGAAAGGCAGTAGAAGTGGCAGTAGCTCTAGTGGAATGAGGTCTGATTCCAGCCGGAATCTCCTTACCACGATGGGAATAACAGAAAGAAATACAAAACCCAATCCATTTAGAAATAGTTTGTTTTGAAACAGGTTTTCCCTGAGAACCCAAAGCAAAAGAAACAAACAACTGCTGAGACTGCCTGAACCCCTTGGTTCTGCTCAAATAATAACGTAACTGCCTGTGAATATCCAAAGTATGCAAAATCTTCTCCCCTTTATTTTGGGGGTTTGCATAAAAAGTAGGCAAATGAATAGTTTGGTTCAAGGCCACACTAGAAACCACTTTAGGCATAAAGGAAGGATTAGTACGCAAAGATACCCTATCCTTATGAAAAATCAGGAAAGGTTCCACTGCCATAAGGGCCTGTAATTCAGAAACCCTTCTTGCAGAGGTAATGGCCAACAAAAAAACAGTCTTCCATGATAAATACTTTAACTCGGCAGTAGCTGTAGGCTCAAAAGGATGTAGAGTAAGCTTTTCCAACAGAAAATTGAGATCCCAAGCAGGAGTAGGAGCTCTACGTGGGGGTCTTATGTTCTTTGCCCCTCTAAGAAATTGCTTAAACAAAGGATGTGAAAATAAAGGAGGGTCACAGTCATAGTGAGCAGAAATGGCTGCAGCATGAACCTTTATCGAGGAGAAAGACAAACCCTTGTCCAATAACTCAGTAAGATATTGAAGAGAAACACTTAAATCAGGCTTGGAAACATCAAAGTCCTTCGCTTTGCTCCAAAGAAAAAATCTCCTCCATTTATCAGCGTAAACTTTCCTTGTACTAGGCCTTCTGGCCTCCAAAATAACATTCAAAACTTGTTGTGGAAGATGAGACCCTCCAGGGTCTAAAACAGAATATGCCAGGCTGTGAGATGCAGAGACTGAATCTTGACATTGAGGAAGTGATTGCCCTCCTGAGACAAAAGATGCGGAATCAAAGGCAGAGGCCATGGAGGCTCCTGCACCAAACTCCTCAGTAGTGGGTACCAGTGCTGTCGAGGCCAATCCGGCTATCAGAATCATGGATGGCTTGTCTATTCTGGCCTTCAGGAGTACCTTGGGAATGAGAGGCAGAGGTGGAAAGGCATAGACATGAAGATTGCTCCAACTGAATGATAGAGCATCCACCTTCCAAGCTGTGGGATGAAACATTTGCAAAACTTTGGCAACTGGTAATTTAGTGGAGAAGCGAACAGATCTATGTCTGGAGTCCCCCATAACACTGTCAACTTTTGAAACACATGAGGATCCAGTTTCCACTCGTGAGGATCCACAATTTGTCTGCTCAACACATCCGCTAAGGAGTTCTGTGCTCCTGGTAGAAACCTTGCCTGAAGATTGAGGTGTAAACTGAGAGCAGTCTCCCACAAAATCATCGCTTGCCTGCAAAGAGGGTACGAATGGGTTCCCCCTTGCTTGTTGATGTACCATATGACAGTAGTGTTGTCTGTTTGAATCAACACCTGTCCTGGGTGAAGTAAATCCTTGAAAGCCATCAATGCAAATTGGACTGCTAACATCTCCTTCAAGTTGATATGCAAATGTTGAAGTCTGACAGGCCACGTGTCTTGCACCCATTTTCCATTGAGGTGTGCTCCCCAAGCCTTGTCTGAGGCATCTGTCGTTAGAATCTGACTCGCCTCTGGTCGGGTCACAGAGAGTCCCTTGTTTAGGTGACATTCCTGAGCCCACCACAAAAATTCTTTCTGAATGCAAGGTATTATCTGAATGACAGTGTCTAGATCTTGGCAGTGTTGTGTCCATACATTTTGAGATACCATTGAAGCTTCCTCATATGCAGTTTGGCATTGGGAAGCACCAGAATACAAGATGCCAAGAACCCCAAGGCTTGAAGGACTGTCCTTGCAGTCAGCCTGGACTGTAGAGACATTTGATGGAAATAAAGAGAAAGGCTTCTTTGTTTGTCCGGGGTCAAAAAGGCCATCTGGGAAGCTGTATTCAGTCTCACACCCAGAAAGCACATGTCCTGAGAGGGTACTAGACTGGACTTTGTTTCGTTCACAGAATACCCTAGGCATCTTAACACTACCATCACATACTGTAGATGATGCAGAAGTTCGCCTTTGTGTTGTGCAATAATCAGGCAATCGTCCAAATAAGGATAAATCTGTATTCCTCTTAACCTGAAAAAGGCTATCACTGGAGCCAGAACCTTTGTGAACACTCTGGGCAGTAGATAAGCCAAAGGGCAATGCAGTGAACTGTTTATGTAAATTTCCAGCCCGTATTCGCAGGTACCTCCTGCAACTGGGCCTGATTGGAACATGAAGATAAGCCTCTTTGAGATCCAGAGTTACCATCCAGTGATCTTTTCCCAACAGAGGTAAAAGCTGTTGTAATGTCAGCATTTTGAACTTTGGAATGTCCAGATAAGTGTTGAGGATAGATAAATCCAAAATTGGTCTCCACGTGTTCCCTTTCTTTGGTACTAGAAACAGGCGAGAATAAAATCCTAGTCCCACTTCTGACAGAGGAACTGGCTGTATAGCTCCTATTTGAAGAAGTAAAGAAATCTGCTTGTGAGCCTCTATCCTTTGCCGAGAAGGAACGTCTGGCATGCCTTTGAAAGGAGGCAATGTATGGAAATAGAACTTGTAGCCTCAGTTTATAATGTCCAATACCCATTTGTCCTGGGTGACTAAAAGCCAGTTTTGCTTGAAGAGTGCTAACTTTCCTCCCAAAGGAGCTGCCAGGGAAGAAGAATCTGGCAGCTGAAAATGCAGGTCATTGGGCCTGTTTACGAAAGGACTGGCCCCTGCCCTCACCTGCAGATTGTGCAGGTGAACTCCAAGTTCTAGGCCTGAATGTACTGTGAGCTCTGCCCCTGCCACGTCTAGATCTACCCCTAGACTGAGAATCAGAAGAAGGGTAGGTCCACCCCTTAGTAGGCCAATTTCTAATAAACTTTGGAGGTTGCACCTGCAAAAATCTTTAACAGTCTGCATGGACTTAGCCTTGTCTTCCATTTTCTTCAAAACCGACTCCACAGGGGACCAAACAAAACTTCTGACTGTAAAGGGGCATCCAGCATTCTAGTTTTAACATGCTCGGACGAATTCTGTTCCTTAAGGCAGCCGTGCCTACTGAAGAACTGAACCAGTGGCAGCCACCCTAGAAGAGGCCTGTACAGCATCAAAACCACACTGCAAAGAATGCTTACCCACCTGTTCAGAGACATGTACTAAATCCTGCAATTCTTTACACTCTATGCCCTCTGCCAAAGCATCCACTTTAGATTTTAGCTGAGAAAGGAGGAAATTCTGATATTTCAACATATGAAACTGGCAATTTAAAGCCCTCATTGCTAAAGTAGAAGAGGTATACACCTTCTTACCCCATCTATCCAAAGCTCTAGCTTCCTTATCTAGAGGAACCGGATTCTTTACAACAGAAGCTCTAACACCCTTAGGCCCCTGACTAATAGTTTCTGGGTCCGCCCTAGGACTCTTATACAGATATTTATGAGCCTCAGGCACCCTGTAATACCTGTCCGGTTTAACTGGCGAGGAGGCAAAGAATCTGGATTAAGGGAAGCCTCCGAGAAAACATCTTGAACAACATCCAAAACAGGAGGTATAGCCAAGGGTCTATGCTGTGGTAAAACAAGAATTCCCTAAGCCTCTTCCGTGAATCAGAGAAATCCTGTCCTTCCCACTTAAAATGCTCCCTCATGGAATGCAGAGTTTCTGAAAATGAAAAATCCTCTGGAGGAGAAGCAGAAGGAGTGGAATCCTCTGCATCAGAATCCGAATAAGGGGGAAAATCTTGAATATCTTCAGCAGAAGAGTCTAAGTCATCTGAGGCCTGATCCAAACTTTCCAAGTCTGGCTCCACCCTGGGCCTCTTATCAGGAGGGGGCATAGAACCTCTAATTAAAGTAATCAAATCTTCTGCCATTTTAAGCATGTGCTTTATAGGCACAGACCCTGAAGTACCTGGAGGGACACCAGAGGAAGGCAAAACAGACCTGCCCTTAGAAGAAGCCTTAGAAATAGTAGCAGAAGGCCTAACCACCTTAGGCATAGAAGGTAGAACAGTAACCTGAGAGGCCCCTTCAGCCTGACCTGACTCCTGTGAGGCCACATCCTGCAAAATCAAAGTTTCCCCCTGAGACTCAACAGAAACTTCAGCCGGATCCACCTGCTCCACTGTAGTTTCTGCAGGACCGGCGTCCGAAACGGACGAATCAACCTGTCTAGGTTTCAAGGATTTGTCTTTGCGCTTCGTGGAAGCGCCGGAGGATCCGACGGCATATTATAATTACACCGCTTACCAAAGACTAACCTAGCACAATCTAACCTTCTTTTTATAGTGCGCTTATTAAACCTAGCACAAAACCGACACCCGACTACGTCGTGGTCCGGTCCCAAACAAGGAATGCAAAGAGAGTGATAATCCCTATGCGGTATCTGTTTCCCACAAGAAATACAATTATTCACTTTTTCTGATATCCGGAATTAACTGAGGCAAGAAAAAACAAAAATATTCCCCAACGGGGTACTTAGCCCAACTTGGTTTCGGTCTGAAACTCAGAATACGAAAATTTCAGAACGCCGAACGGCACTTGCAACGCTGTTTTTGCATCGGACCATGCGGCAAAAAAGACTGAGGATATGACGTCGGTCATGCGCTTTTATACCCTGACGCTCTGATGTCAGATCTGGGCGCCCATGACCGACGTCAGCCTGATGCTTTGGTGTTCGGGCCGACCGAGGACAGCGGACTGCCCATATGTAAGGACTGCAGCAATGTGAGATGAAGAACATCTCTCATGTGCAGTCTTCCCAAAGGTATTGCAATGAGGGAAGCCGACATGAGTCCCAAAACTTTTAGAACCAATTTGGCCGGGGATTTCTTGGACAACAGGAGTAGAGATATGTGATTCTGTAGAGAGGCTATTCTTTCTGGGGGAAGTCTTAGAATCAAGCAACGGGTATCCAAATCTGCTCCTATGAATGAGATATGCTGTGACGGCTGTAATGCAGATTTTTCGAAATTTATGGAAATTCCGAGCTGAACACAAAGTTCGAGTGTGCAATCCCTTGCCTGTATCAGTCGACGCTCGGTGGTGGCAGTAAGGAGCCAGTCGTCCAGATACGGAAACACCTGGAATCCTAGGCGTCTCAAGTGAGACGCTACCACTGCCATGCATTTGGTGAAAACCCTGGGGGCTGAGGTTAGACCAAAGGGCAGGGCCCGAAACTGATAGTGACTGGCTCCCAGCCTGAAGCGCAAGTGATCCCTGGATGCTCTGGCCATTTTGATGTAGTAGTATGCGTCCTTGAGATCTATTGAGCACATCCAGTCGTCCTTCTGTAAGAATGGAAGGATCGATTGAAGCGTGACCATCCGGAACTTTTCTTTCTTGACGAAGGTATTGAGATTGCTTAGGTCCAGAATTGGCCTCCAGTCCCCTGTCTTTTTTGGAACTAAAAAGAACCTTGAGTAAGTTCCGAATCCTCTTTGGTCCGCCGGGACTGGTTGGATGACTCTTTTTTTCTAGCAGCTTTGAAATTTCTATAGCTGCAGGTTCTCGCAGATGGGGCGGTACATCTGGTAATCTTTTCTGCGGTACCGGGGGAAATAGAAATGGAATTTTGTAACCTCTGGTGGTAATGCTTTTTACCCATCTGTCTGAGGTAATTCTTTGCCAGGCCTGAGGGCATAAAGTTAAGTGACCCCCGACTGCCTCCAGAGCAGGACAGTCGGGCCTCCCTTCAGGAGTGCTGGAAAGGCTTCCCAGGGAGCGTATCCCTGTCACCTTGGTTTTGCGGACCCCCTCTGCCACCAGGGCGACATCTTCCACTTCTGCCCCCCCCTCTGCCTCTGGAGGGGGCATCACCCTGTGTGTTTGGGAAAGAACCCTGGGGTTTACAAAACCACATTTTCCCACCTCGTTGCCCTTTGGGGTACGGTCTGGATGGGGTGGAAAAACGGACTCCGACAGCAGACAGAGTCTTTCCCTCTTGCTCACACCGGGTAAGGGTCTCCTTTACTTTGGGGCCAAAGAGAGTGGCACCATCAAATGGGGCGTTAGTAAAGGAAGACTTGAAGGCTTCCGCAAAGGAGCATAAGCACATCCAGGATTGTCTACGGAGAGCAATCGCTGAAGCCGCAGCCCTACTCGACCCTTCGGCTGCATACGAGATGAGCCTCATGGACGAGTTCACAATTGATGTAAGGGTATTGAGCTGTGCTGTGACCTTTTCCGTGACAGCAGCATCTGTAGTACCCTGGAGGGTATCTCCCAACTCTTTGACTAGATCCCTCTGTAAACACGTGAAATGTGTCAAATAGTTCAGCGATCGCATGGAAAAAGCCGCTGAACTAAATATGCACTTCCCATACCTGTCCATAGTCCTAGAATCTCTGTTAGGCGGATGGACAGATGAGGAAGATTCAGACATCTCCTTTTTAGTGGCAGCTGCCACCACCATAGCGTCCACTGGAACTCCCTTTATGAGGTATGCCTTGTCTTGAGGGGCCGTAATGTACTTATTAGGCTTTCTGGGGACTGGCTCCACTGTGTCAGGTGTCTCCCATGCCCTTCGAGCAATCAAATCCATCAACTCATCGAAGGGCGGAGTGACCCAGGAGGAAGAAGGGCGAGCACCGAATGCCTTCAGCAAGACTGACTCATCCTCAGAAGGGGGTAGAGCCTGCCAATCACCTCTCTGTTTTAGGATCTCCAGGATGTCAGAAAAAGAGACATCCTCTGAGGGTGATTTTGGGGACCCTTCTGACTCATCCAAGTCAGTGTCCGATGTTAAGGACTCTTGTGGACAATCCAAGTGCCTCCTCTTACACAATCTTTTCCTCGGGACTTCTTCGGGGAGGGGGGGCATCTGATGAGGCCTCCGAGGAAGAGGGGGCTCCCTCTGGGAGTGGCTGAGACACTGGTGCTAGACGCTTTTGAGTAGCCGTAGGTGCAGAAGAGGATAATGGGCCTTTATGGGAGGGGGACGCTGTTTCTGCTGAGGTAGTTGTCTGGGAAGACAATACCTTCCTCATAAGATCGAAGGCCCCCGAGCCAAAAAATCTCCCGGTTCCGAAGAACGTGGAGAAATCTCCAACGCAGAAGCCAATGGCACCGATCCCGAGGACGGAGCCGAGGTGATCCGTGCCGAGGCACCGAGGTCAGCACCGAAGTATCGGTTCAGCTCTCGGTCCCGGAACCAAGGATAGATCGTCGGCTCCACGAGTCCGGGAGAGGTTCCGACGGAGTCGAGGTAAACGGTGCCGACCGAGAAAGGGACGTTTCCGGCACCAAGGGCTCTACAATCAACAAATCAGTGTCTCCCGGCTCCGAGGGCTGAACAGGCCTCGGAGGAGGATCAGATGGAGACAAGGGAAGGCCTTAGAGTCTCGACACCAACTGAGAGGAGACTGCAATGAGTTTGGATAGGGCCGTGTTCTCCATCAGCTTCTGCACCACACGGTCTACGTCGGTGTCGGAAAGGGGCCTGGAAGACCGCGTCGAAGAAATCAAAGACGGTGCCGACCTTAAAAGAGCCGGAGGCGGAGTTCTGTCACCGGTTCCAAGGCTCGGTAACAGACACTAGTTCGATACTCGGCCCCGAAGTCTGTGGAACCGGTGAACGAACTTTAAAAGAAGAACTTGGAGCCGATGACGTGGGCTCCGAAGTCTTCGACTCCTTCGAAGATTTAGAGGTCTGGTCTGACTTATCTAAAGCCTCTTGAAAGGCAGGCTTCAGAAGACCCCTGTCCATGAGCTTCCTGCGCCTATCTGTCATGACCCTTCCACTAAAGGAGTGACATATGGAGCAGTCCTCCTGAAGATGGAGAGGGCCAAGACAGTAGACACAGGAGCTATGGTCGTCTGTGACAGACATCTTCTGTCCGCACTGACATCTCTTGAAACCTGATTTAACCTTGTCAGACATGTCACAAGGTCACAAAAAGTCACAAAAACTAGTGAAATATCACCAGTATAACTAATCTTAGCTAAAGGCCAAGAAATAATGCTATGAAGAATGAATCAGTCAAATCCGGGAATTAGTGAGTGGGGTAGGCCCTAGGATCCTAACTTTAAACCTAAACTGTTTTAAAAAACACAAAAGATTCAGTTAATCGGAACCGAAGACCCAAACACACACACACACCAACAAGTGTCACAATCTTATAAATTTTTATCAAAAAATTCTCAAGAAAAAGATAAATCTTATCTGAAGTTGGCTCAGAGCTCTTCAAGCGATGTGATCAGATGCAGCGGCAAACTAGATCTGAGGTAAGGGCAGAGGGAATTGTGGGAGATAGGTTGGTCTCGAGCTTCTTCTCGATGCAGAGCTTTGCTAAAGCGGCCGACTCGGAGCCGAGGATCGGCTCCGAACCCATGTGTAAGAACAAACGGCGAGATTGAACACTCTCACATTTATATGTTTGTTGGAACTTATTTTTAATTTGGCAAGGATTAGTTCTACATCTTTGAATTCATGGGTATTGTAATCTATTTGTTCTAAGGCAAGATGGTTTTTGAATAATATTGCAACATCTCCGCCCTTTTTCTCTGATCTGTCTCCAGATAATGTTGTAACCTGGAGCAGTAATCTCATTATTGTGATATTGTGCTTTGAGCCATGTTTCAGTTAACATAGCGATATCTGGTTTGTATACAGCTAGTAGGGCATGAAGGTCATGAATTTTGTTAAGTATACTTCTTACATTAATGCTTAAGAACAGGAGAGCTGAGTTAGGTCTGTGGTGTAGGGGATTTAACTGATTTAAGTTTGGGCTGATTGATGTTTTGGGTCCTGGATTGGGATGTATATCACCACTGCATGTGAGTTTATGGAGTAGGTGTAGATAGAGTTTGGTCAATTTGTGAATTATTTTAGTTTGTCTTTGAGAAGAGAGGGTTTTTTTGATTTTCAGTTTAATGCACGAGTAAGAGAAGGGGAGGGGGAGGTAAGGTCACATGGCGATATAGGGACTTTTTTAGTTTGGTGGTGAATCAGTTTGCCAAGGGGATGGGGTGTGGTTATGAAGCTGAGTGCGGTAGGAGGACAGGATGGAAAGTAGGAGTAGGTGAAGATTATTAATGGGTAGAATTATGTTTTTAGTAGGTGGGTTAGATACGTGTAACCCATGTTATCTAGTTTCGGAAAGAATGTGTTACATGCAAGGGTTCCATCTATGAATGAGTGAGATTGGTGTTGTATTAAAGGTGCAGTATTAGGTGTGTGTGGGAGTTTGTTGTTAAGAGGTGTAAGAAATTTGAAGTGATAGGTGAATGAGAGTGTAAGACTTGCTAATGGGAGTTGTCTGTAGCTGCAAATTGAAGTGATGTTAGGGACTTAAGAGCTATACAAGCATCAGGTAATGCTGGATATACGTCTACAGAAAAGTGATGGAGAGTATGGCCAGTGCAAGAGCTATCATTTTATGTGTTAGGGAGCTGCAGTATGGGCAAGATGTATTGGTCAGGTAATTGGTATCCTCTAGTTAAGAGAGGGTAGCAGAGATAGTGAATTAGTAAATACGGCAGGGGGATACTTACTTTATCTGTAATTAAGTTCTTGACTATGGATAAGGTGAATAGGAATTATATATTGTCAATTTATTTGTACTATGTTCAAATATGCGTATTTACTGCAGTTAAAAATATTAATTATAGGTAATAGTTAATGGTTATAGGGTGGTGCGTATAGGGAGGTGGTGAAGGAGGTAGGGATTCTATGTTGGAGGCAGGACGTAGGCTAGAGTGTTTGTGGGGAACAGGAAGGGGAGGAGTGTTTGGGTAGGAGGAAACAGGTGGTTAGGTATAAAGGAAATTATATGGGGGGGGTGGGTGGGAGGGGAGCGAAGTGAGCCCGAGCGTAACGATGGCGAACAGAGCAGGGCTGCACCCACAGCAACTGTAAAAAAACAATCAATACCTTAACATAAAACAAATCATCAACAGTGAAATGGATGAAAGGGGTGGGGGTGGGCTAAGAGGAAGAAGGTTTGCAGCTGTTGCCCCTGGGGTATGCCCTCCAGCTGACTGTAACAGATTTTAACAAGGCATAACAGTAATTACAAAAGCTGGCACCTACACTACATAAGTGGCAACAACAAGGTTCCTGGGATTAAACCTGGGGCTGCAGTCAATTTTTGGATGATTGCTGGTTAGAGTTTTCTTTGCTTTTAGCTGGAGTGAGAGGATTCCTTGCTCACACAAGTGGGGGGGGGGGGGCAAGGTGATCAGGTGCTCAGTGGCTGCTACACAAGTGGCAACAACAAGGTTCCTGGAGTTAAACCTGGGGCTACAGTCTATTTCTGGATGATAGCTGGTTAGAGTTTTCTTTGCTTTTAGCTGGAGTGAGAGGATTCCTTGCTCACACAAGGGGGGCCAAGGCGATCAGGTGCTCAGTGGCTTAGAGATGCTATACCTGGAGGGCTTTCAGCTGCAATTAGCTGCATATCCACAACAGCATTAAAAAAAACATCAAAAACTAGGTACCCTACATAGTGTAAAGAAATTCCTTACAGACTCTGCCAAAGTAACTCTAGCTACCACTTACCCTCTCTCTCTCTTATATAGAGCCCCTATCATGACCAACCTACAAGCCTCACTTAATTCTGAACTTGAACAGTGCTGTAACAGTCGCCACATTTGCTTGCAACAAATGTTACTGTACCCACCACTGTTTAGCACTGAAAACACTTAATTGGCTCAAGATTCCTCACCACCTATCTTACACTCAGCTCACCTTAACCCATAAAATCACTGATACCCTATCCGCCTGACCAGCAATTAGACACCTACTCCAATACTATCTTCCCAATTGTCCCCTTCAGTCAAATAATAAACTGCTTACCATCTACAAACCACAAAAGACTGCTGGGGCAGTCTCTACTTCCATAGTATAGCCAGAATTTGGAGTAAAATCCCTACATCAATCAGGTCTACCATACACCATCTTTTCAAACCATTACTATAAGACTTCCTCTCTGCCTACTGGTTTTGTCCCTGCTCCTCATCTGGGGTTTAGCTTTCTAACACCCTTCATCACCTTTCTTAAAGGCCTCATTAAGGCACTAAAGCACTTAACCTGCTTATCTCTTCATAAAGTCCAGGGAGGTATGTCAAGGCATTTATTCCTATATGCATTAGCACTGTATCACATATGTATTTGTGATGCAAGGACATGACTGCATGGGTGGCGTGGCATGGCGAATCCTGGCTCTTGACAGGCAACTGACCGTGATCCTCTCCTTGCACAGCCTGCCGAGTAGTACATCAGTATGTCTCATTATGGAGCACCTATGAGCAAGATAATGGATGGTATTGAGTTTTGGATTAAGAGCTGGGACACTGAGTCTTTGATGCATGTTTCGTGATAGGTGATGCTTGAAATGTTTGCAAGGTTGATGAGGGTACTTGTTTTTTGGGGCTACATTCAGGAGGCCTTTGTGTTATAGGTAGATTACTTTTAAGATTCTCAGCATAAGTAGGTCTATGCGTTTGGTCTGTACAGAGTGAGAAAGGTAGTGTGGTGTCTGCTGCTAACGTCTTTGTCAACTGAAGTGGTAGAGCTTACACAACTACACTACTCACACACTGTCTCCGTACATTTAAGTAGGTGATTATCACCAAAAATGACATTGCTGTAATGTCAAAGAATGCCCATTTTAACCAAACTGGTTACAGAGACAAGCTGGAAAGTGCAGGTCCATGGTTCAGATAATTGCCATGGGCTGCAGTGGTAGTCTTGAAAGAATTTAAAGCGGGTTTACTAAAGTGCTGAGTAAAAACAACAATCATAGTTTGCAGACTGGCTAACAGCAAACAGCACATTCAAGGGTGTAGAAGGAATCAGTGGCATAGAAATTGCTTAATTGTTCATCTACTCTCACTAGAGCTTAAAATAAAGCAATTCTGACATGTATCTCAATAAATGTTCATGTATACTAGAAGAGGGGAATTAAATGAGTGGCAATGAAGTGAATTTATAGGAAGGAACTCCATACTACATAAATAGTAAATATTGTATAGTAAGTCTGAATAATCCAAAACAGCATGAGGCCACCAGTAAAACAAGGTTTTGAATGACAATAATGAGATTAAGTAGTTTAACACACTGTAATAAAGCAATACAAAACGGGTGGACAAAATTAAAATTAGGGGCAATTTTAAATACTACTAAAACTCACTTAAAATATAATGCAATAGTTTTAGTATCAAAATGCATTTTTTGAACAATATGAAGTATGAAAGGTAATGTCTGGTATTATTAACTGTAACATTTGATGAGAGACAGGGCAAAAATGTGAAGCAAAATCAGGAACATATGAGAAGCACAGTTTGTATTTTGTTGCTCTGTAAAGAACAGAAGAAATGAATGCTACATTTGTTGTTAACTGGCTGTTTTGCAAATGTTGCAGATTGCCATCCGCAGAAGGCCATTCTGGCATGTATCTGACCCTGTCTCTCTACTACTCCAAGACGGTCTTTTCACATTTTTAAGAGAAAACACTTGAAAAGACAACCTTATATTGGGCATTGAATACCCTGCCAGAGTCTTGAATATGAACATAGCCAGAGTCTTGAATATGAACATATCTGTCATAAAGTTTAAAATATACATGTTAGCTATGATAGGTGGGGCAGACAATGAACAAAAATTACTATGCAGAATTATGGACCTTATCTTTACAACAATTTTTAAATATTTGCGCAAATTTCGTATAGTGTGTTAACAATCCTTAGCTCTAGATACAAAGTCACTTATACAAATCTATCTTTGTGTCATGCAGTTCGCGGCAAATGAGTCTAAATTTGGAGAGTGGAGCATTCATAATTCTAGTAAAAAAAACATACTTATTTAGGATAAATTTATAGAGTTCTTACTTCTGATGCAATGATATCCCAATAAAGATACATTCTATGCAACTACTGCATACCACAACCTGAGGAAAAGTTCTACATCTATCCATAGTGGAAAACTAGTATAATGGAGTTACAGTGAAACCCTACACCTGGTAGGCAAGTATAAAAGGCTATATATCAGCCTTCCTTTGAGGTTTCATTACAAAATGTTCAGGCAGTGACACCAGGTATCTCAGATACAATATCCAACTAGGACTACTGTTTTTGACTTTTCAGTGCAACACAATGCTGGATTTGAAGTCAAGAAATTGTCCTCTTTACTAGAAATTTGGTGATGTTGCTTTACCTGCTGTAGTATATAGAACTTTTAATTCTGATGCAATGACATCCCACATCCCAATAAAAATATACTATGCACAGATGCTGCATTCCAGAACAGGAGCAGAAGTCATATACCTACACAAAATAATTGCAATGACAAGTGTCAGCAACATGCCAGACTGTGATAGTAAAATGGTTGTACATGCCTACTTTAAAGCTTCAAAGCATTATCCTTGAACAGTCTGGTAAACAATCCACGTTAGACCACCTTACGGATTCTGGTGCAGCTTAGTCTTCATTTGTTTCTGCAGTTGTTTTTCTTCTCATTACACAGAGTTTAGACGATTTCATATTTGTAGTAGCACAAATGTTGCCTTGCCTGATGAAATACATGACTGTTACGAAGTAATGTCTGTTTAGCAAAAATATATTCTGAACCTGTAGTATATTCTGCATCCTGTGTGGTAAAAGCCCCAGTAGAAATGCAAAATGGTGGACTGACAATGAAAGGTCACTGACCCATTACATCTAGCATCCATATACAAGTAATTCATTTGTCAGCTGCTTTTTTAAAGTTCATAATAAAACTTTCATGGAATTATAGTAAAATACTCAGAGAATGCACATAAGAATGTAGTTCTACAGTCAAGGGATAAGTACTAAGTGCTAACTTTGGACCTATCACTTCAATCATGGCATTTGGCTTATTGTACTTCAGAACCAAACAATCATTCTTTTCTGGAGAGATGTACATGATTTTTGCTTCTGGTGTAATGAAAACTTAGCATACAAATATTCTGAACATGTGTTGCATTGTGCATCATAAGGAGAAATCTTAAAGCTTCCAATAATGTAAACCTAGATAATGCACAATGCCAACATGTGACAGTAATTCAAACTCCTTAGACATTTCATGCTCAGATGTTCACAGAATTATCCTTAGGGAGTCAAGTGCACAATATACCTACAACTGCCATTCTAACCTTAGAGTTCAGTGTGAAATAGCATGCAGTAGTATGATATCTCACTTCATGCTTGCACTGCCTATCATTTTAGTGGGAAAGTGTAAAGTAATTATTTCATTAGTACAATGAATACACTAATAAATAATTACATTTAAGGCAGCTTGTAGGTAGGAATGCATTTTTTAAATCAGATTCTTACAGATTAAAAGAAAATATCTCTGCACCTGCTGTTCTGCCCACTGCCTGTTGAGCTTAAGCAATTTATAACCCTTCATTGCAGAGCAGTGCATAAGTAAAAGAAAATGTATTTAAAATATTGAAATGGGCATAATGAATTGGGCATAATGAATGCAGTTCTTCTGTCTGGCTTATGCTTTTACCTTAGGCACAATTCAGTGGACAATTTTTGGGCTTTTTATGGCTTAGTAGGGTTTTCTGATGTGAATGTATGTGTATCCTCCAACAGGGTCTCACCCAAACAAATGACCGGGGCCAGAAACATGGCCTCAAACTGAATGCCAAAAAATGCATCATCCCCTTTGGGGAGAGTGACGTCTCCACAAATTATCATATTAATAACAAGGTCTTAGGCACACAATCAGTAGTGAGGGAATTGGGCACCCAGGTTGATAGGAAACTGACTTTTGACCACCATATTGCCTCTGTTGTACGGAAAGCTTTCTACATGGCACACATCATTTGTAAGGGTATCTCATCCAGGGACAAGGAGGTCATAACATCCCTGTATTCTTCCCTTATAAGACCCATTACTGAGTACAATGTCTCTTTCGGCATGCACCTCACAAAGCACATGCAGCAGCTGGAGAAACCACAGAGGTTCCTCACCAGCAGAATCCAGGGCCTCAAACATCTACCCTACACAGCTAGGCTAAAGGCCCTGTCCTTCTACTCAGTCTTATACAGACTTATCAGGGGTGACCTCTGTCTTGCATACAAAACAATCTCAGACCCTGCCTTGATGGGACTGCTGCATATCTGCAAGTCAAGCTCCACTTGAGTAACCCACATGTGTGACCTCAACTTAGTCTGTGACATCAATGGGGATTTGCTGGCAGAACAGATTTGTATCCCAGAGACTCCCCCCTTCTGTAGAATAGACTCCCTCTCCACATCAAGAAGAGTACCTCATTAACCCTTTTTAAGTGCAACCTGGATAACTGGAGGGAGAACAGAAAATACACCACTGGGATTCCACCTGCATCCCTGCTGGACAGGGGCACTGGGTGCTGACTTGTCGGAACATGGGCTAAATTCTTGGCTAGGCTTGTAAGGGCCTCGGGGCCAATAGTCTAGTAACTTCCTATAATCCTATAATATTAGTGTATTGAATTAGTGAAAGTCAGGGGAAGGTTTAGCACAGACGGATTAAAGAGCAAGATGTTAGATTAAGCACAAAGATGAACATGTGTGCTTAAAAAGGGTCTATATCAGCATATCGAATGCTGACAATGCCGAATGCAATTTAATCAAACTGAAATGTTCGAAGTCTCAGAAGAGCGAACTGACGGAACATCAATTTTTTTCCCAGGGAAAGAAATCGGTGTTCCACGCAAAAAAAAAAAAAAATTCAATACTTTAAACACTGACAGAAGTGCGGGGATTCGCCCCCCCCCACCCCCCTACTTAAATATACCAACTCCGAGACCGCACCACAGTGGAGGAAATAGCAAACTCCAATGACGGCCCACCGATTTCTTTCCCTGGGAAAGAAATCAATGTTCCGTCAGTTCGCTCTTCTGAGATTTCGAACATTTCAGTTGGATTACATTAAATTCGGCATTTTCAACATTTGAAATGCTGATAGGAACCCACTTAAAAACATATATGTAGGGTGAAATATAAAAACTGCAAACATAACAAAGGTGTAGTATAAATTCCAAGTTAAAAGGGGGGAGCTATACTTATTGGTGCATGTCTGGGGTCGGTGCTCCAGTTATAACCCCTACACTTAACACAGGTAATTTCTTTAGGTTTGGAGTGTTATCACTGCTAGAACTTTGCAGCATTACAGCAAATGGATTCAAAAGTTAAAGTCCAGCTTAACTATCTTCTTACACAGCATCAGCAAAAACACAGGACACTGCATGGTAAGTCTTTAAAGAGGAAAGCCCTTTGGGTTGTATTCTCTTCTACAGCTCAAATTGTGGAGGGAGATTGTGCAACTAAGCTGGTATGCCTTGTATGTTTGTCTTACCTGTTAACCTAATGGTGGTACATTACTCTCTGGGACATTTCTTTTTAACCCAAATGCTAGTGCACTACCTTTGGATCAAGTAGAAACAGTGGCATCTGTAACACTGACATCAGCTGAAGAGCAGTCAATTTCCCCACTTTTGTAAATCTGCTGGTAAAGCGAAAGAGAACCACAGTGGTCTACAGAAATGTAAATATTAGTGTCCGGTCCTCCAGATAAGTGATACTTAGTCTTATGCTACCTCACTGGGATCAGTAATAGTGATCAGGCATACTGAAGAAGTTAAATGCAACAACTGTGAATGAAATGGTGCTGTAGTATGAATGTGCTCCTCCATCATCAGAAACCAATGCAATGACAGTGTAGGACACAACTCGGCAATGATCACAACACTGCAATAATTATGAATTTAGTACATAGTCTCACCTTATTTAGTGCAAGGAATAAGTTGATGACCGGCATCAGGTATACTGATGCCAGGTACTACCGTAGTACAGCCCTGTGCCTTATTTACCAAAGATTATGCCAGGAGGGAAGGTATCAAAAACTAAGGTCACTTAACCTTGTGCTGGTCTTTCTACCAGAAATGCATGTAAAAAAGTTGCTGACAAACTAATCCTAGCAACTGTTTACCTCCAAGACATTAATGACAATCTGAACAAGAATAAATGCAAACAAAATCAAATGAATAATTAGCAACACTCCTGACATCAGCATATGATAACTTTATAACAGATGCAACAAGTGTGTACATATTCATCTCATGCCATGCAAAAAACAAATGGTGGTCATAATGCATTAGGACGATGTACTTAATTTCAAACCACAGGCCTTGCAGAAAAAAAAAAAAAAAAGATTAGGAGGTGCCATCATACATCAATCACTCCAGCAAAACAGAGTAACATGACTCAGGTAGTGACGGGGAAAAAAAAGAAAATCATGGACTGTCAAATTCCAAGTGTCCTTGGTATAGTCATTGTTGTGAATGCTGGTCTTGCCCACAGAACCAGAATCCAGGTATGAGACTGTGCAGCCAACAGAGAAGACACCTGGAATAATCAATATGCCACTTGCTCAATGAAGAACTTCACAGCAGTAGAACAGTATGAGATATAAAACCGGTGATGCAGGTCACTGTAGCCACAAGACCACCAGAATTCAGCTTGTAGCTGGATATCTACACAAAGCGTGAGGGTAGACTAAGAAATGTTGGCAAACAGTCACTGCTGACAGAGACTGGGGGTTAGTATTATGGTTAAGGTGCTTACCTTGTAGACGTAAAGTAGAGGGTTTGATTCTCATCACCACTTGGTTATTTTTGGTGGGAGGGTTGGTACAATGACCAAGATGTTTACCTCACAGACACAAAGAACAAGGCTTGATTCTCACCTTTGGAAGGGAAACAGGCTAGGCTGAACATGTCCCACAAAGGCAGCTAGTCTAACACTTGCCTATGAACTTACCAAAGAGTACCAGTTGAGGTCCACAGAACAGAAGGGAAAATTTAAGTTTACGAGTTGTTGCAGAATGCCAAAAAGGTTAAATTATTGGGTACCCTAGGAACAAACACCAACATTCCTCTGCAACTTTTTGCAGTTAAGAACTGGAGTAGGGTAGGGGGGATGAGGCTGACAGTGGGAAGTTACATACATCAGAAGACCTGTAGGCAGGAGTCCTAGTCTTAACAAGCACACAGACCTCTTCATTTGCAGATGTACTGTAATGGCAAGTGTACTCACATGTCCGAATTTTCTATGTAATGTACAATGTCAGAAATAAACAGCAACTCATGTGGCACTTATGACTACTACACATTGCTAGAAGCCACTAGTTAAGAATCGCTAGTTGCCAAGGCTAGAAGCCACTAGTTAATGAATAGCTACTAGACAATGCTAGAAGCCACTAGTTAAGACAAAGTAAAACAGCTACTACTGAATTTCTGGAGATAGTGAAAAAGTCTTATGACTTGCATAGTACCTTATTCATACAAACTAACACCTTCAAAGATGTAGCTTTGCTCAACTATGTTAAAGTTACTACCTAGTAAACACTTTTTTTACTGCAAACAAAAAGGGCAGCAATTAAAATTCCTTACAATAATGTTAAATATTCATGTGTACATATAGATATATATATATATATATATATATATATATATATTTATGTGTGGGAGTACATCCAAATCCAGTTATAAACACACAAATACGTGGTTCTCACTGATAGAAAACCAAATATGACATAATGTGGAAATAAGGTATTAATTACTCACAAGTCTTTCCCCTGAAAGCACTTCCAATAGTTTGATGAGCATGCGTCCATCGCGAAGATCTGTGTACAAGTCTGTGATTCTGCAGGACACACGGGCCAAGTGTGAGTTAACCCATTTTGTAAAGGTTTTCTTCTGTACTGCCTCACGTTCATCTGTTTAAATACATAAATAGATAGATAAATAAATAAAATAATAGCATGTTAGCCTATCATTTAAATATACTTTATTTAACCACAAAAATGTGTGCAATGACAACTTGTTAACAGGTGTGCAAAGAGAAGCAGAAAATCAAACAATATATGGAACGTGTGAAATATCAACAACATGTCCTCTTCAACCTACATGACAATAATAGCATGCAGCCTGTCACACAGAAGTCAATGAATGGGTCCAGTGCTTGACAGCCAAGTATACTGTAATGCAAGGACAATACCAATGAAAAATGACAATTTATATAATATTTTAAGCAGCAATACCAAGTATTCTAAATTTACTACAGTGAAGAATGGGTTGGGAGATTAAGGTGCAGAAAATTAATTAAAACTGTGTTTTGCTTATGTGGCATCATGATTTTTCCATGGTATTAATAATTTGTTGTTCTGCTGCCAGGTTCTTTAACAGAGAAATTAAAGTCCCAAAAATAACCAGAGTTCTAACACTTCAGGCACTGGAAATGCCCGAGGGAGTGGAGAAAGGAAGTGAGAAGAGTAGACTCGTCATTCCTTGGGGGAAAGGGTTCCAGTCAGTCTACCTCCACCATGCAAGTGAAGGTTTAAAAGGCACTGGAATGACCAGGAACAGGGATGTGGACTTGGCAATCCCAAAATGGTGATGGTAACTCTCAACTCAGCCATGAAATCATGCACTTACAACACAATGAACAGGATTCCCTAATGTGACACTGGTGTTCACGTCACCCACCAGAGTCAATGTTTGGGCCTCATTATAAATACTTTTATTGTCAGGATGCCACTGAGGGTACAAAACATCCTTGCATACACGAAGAAAGACACCTCTTTCTGAAGGGTACTTGTAGCCCAGGTGGCAACATAGCTCCAACAGTCTGTACTTAGAAGACAACCTCATATTAATTTAAACAACCACTTGCATGCTTAATCATCGTTCATAGGTGTATACTAGGCTAACAACCATTGGGGCTTTTTATAAGCTTAGCCATGTAACTCAAATGTATCCCTTGATTTATTGGGCATGACTTAACAGCTTACTCTGTCCATCAGAGACAAAGGTGTCAGACCACCTATCCACTGGTCCAGGTTGTTCCTGAATAGCATTAGGGAAAGGCTTTGCTTCACTTGGATGGGAAGCCTTGTCCAGAAAATGGGGATTCACTGAGATATATACCTGACCCTCCAACATTTCCTTTTTTAAGTTGCAAGCAAAGTTCAGATCTTTAGATTTAGTAGTTAATTTTGCAGATATGCAAAAGGTCCATCAGAGTGGAAGTTCAGGTGCCTTGTATGTCAGGCATAAATTCCCTCTCAGAAATCTATAGGAAATAAACTACAGGGATAAGGCTTTGAGGCAATCTGCATAGGACATAATGTTTACACCTTGTTTCTTTTTGTGAAGAACATCTGTGTACATTTCAGTTGTTGCAGGTCAGGTACATACCAAAGAGTGTATTATACTTAACGATGGGTCTGATGAGGACAGAGTGCAGTGGTACAGTGACTTCCTTGGACCTTGATGCCATGCCCTCTCCTATAAGCTGAGTGACAAAGAATGATTTTCTTACTACCTTAGACACATGTTGATCGAAAGCCAGGTTACTATTTACAGGAGCCCCCAAATCCCTGAGATTGTGTCTACTTTCAGGGGTGTTTTATTAATGAGATAGTTTCCCTGGGTGGCAGACTTCCCGAAAGATACTATTTCTTGGCATTACGTTTTAAGCTGTGGCTTTGGTACCAGTCATTTGTCTGTGTTAAATCTTCCTGTAAAATGTTAGTATCTTGGGGGGGTTCTATGACTGCTCCTAGCTTACAATCATCTGGAAACCTGGTAAGCCAGAAGCTTCTGACACTGGCCTTGACTTCTGAAAAATAAGATGCCAAAGAGCAGCAGACCCAGCACAGAGTCCTGGGGGACTCCACTGATGACCAGACTCTTTGTGGAGATGGTCTCTCCAATCCTAACTTCTGGGTCCTGTCTGTGATCCAGCTGGCTATCTAGCAGCTTACATAGGGATTTATACCTAATTTTGTGAGCTTGTTTACAAATACAGAGTTGGGTACTGTATAAAATGCCTTTGCTAGGTCACGGCAGGCAGTATGCACTATTCTACCCTTGTCCATCGCTTTGTGCCAGACTTTCTCAAAAAAATCCAACAGGTTCAGTAGACATGAACGGCCTTTGACAAACTGGGTTAGGTCCAGTGTCTCAAGGTTTCCCATGATACTCATTTCCATGACAATTCTTTCCATGTCTTTGCAATATCAAGCTATTCGGACTAGTAGGTCTGTAGTTCCCGGGATCCGATGGTCTGCCCTTGTGCAGAGGGATGTCCACTGCAGTCCTCCAATTGTATAGCATGAAGCCTGTGTAGAGGCTATGGTTCAATAGTGACTACATTAGCCCTGACATGTTATATCTCAGGTTATTTAGGAGGGATCCTGTGATATCAACAGGACCCATCAAAGCTGTTTTTTTGGCCTCAGAGACTGCATCTAAGACTTGCTCTCTACTGATAGTTAGAGGGATTATGTTAGGTGGTATTTCCTGGGGGTGGGTGGGGGTGACAGGGTAAAGCTGGAGATGAATTTGGTGCATCTCCTGGTTCTGTAAATGTGACTCCATTTACCAACAGTTCAGCACACTATTGTGTGCAGCTTTTGAGGTTTTGGACATATCTAAAGACAACCTTATGGTTTGTCCTTGGCCTGGGACTGTATCTTTACCTTAAAATTTGCTTTGTTGGACTTACTCCACTTAGTTGTTTATTCCGTTTGATTAGAGAGTTTTTATCTTTTTTTGGTATTATACTTACTCATTTTAGCTAAAACTTTTTTCTTTTGGTGTACAACCTGTATAACTTTGGATTCCACCATGGTGGTTTGCTTTTTGAGTACGTTTTGGGCTTTCTTCTGGAAGGCACAGCTGGCTCTGTGCAATCACTGACATGGTTGTAGTGAGCTTCTGTGAACAATTCCACAAAGGCTCACTATGCTAACTTCATATTAAGAAATGGGGACTAGCAGCCATCATATAGGAACAGCAACACATTTTCTAGGTGGTGCAGTGTACATCTTATAGCTTTGAAAATCATGATTTGGTACCATACGTGTTCTGGGCCTACTTCCTTGAAGAACTGATTTGGAGTGTCTGCATGACAGCATTTTACCTTACTGGAAATTCAGTTTAAAATGTGATGCATAATTTTCCTATCGAGATAAGAGGACTACCTATGCACCTTAGCAGAGGGAGACCTTTAACAGAGAGAAAATTCGTACGGGGAGTCTACTGCGACTCTACAGAGAGATTATCCTCCAGCAAAAACATCAGTACCTTTGCTCAGGCAGACATTTGTCCAACAGACACAACCTTTTTCATGAGATGAGATGTTTACATCTTTCAGTAACACTTTTTCATGGCATAGAAGGCTCATCTAAAGAGCCATGGTCTTCCTGATCTAGTTTTGATCAAGCTGTATGCAATGTACATTGCTGCCATTTTGTTATGCCCCTGCCTTTGGTCCTTGTCATAGCTGAAAGGATCTGCTCAGATAAGCCCATTCCTTTGCTTAAGAATATATCAATAAACATATGCAAGAAGTAATATTTAGGAATACTATACTAAAAGCAAATCAATTCTGTTTGCAATAAAAAGCAGAACACTTAGCCGTGAAACAAAGCAAAGCTTTTCAAGGCTTAGTAAGTTAAAAAAAATAAAATATGTCAAACTACATCTTTTTCCATTTAACCTTTTAAAACACATGTAAGTTTACTCTGAAATGTTCTATTTGTTCCAGCTCTAAATAGGAACAGTTTTGTCCCAAATGTTCACCTTCCACACTAAGAAACTTCCAAAAGAGGAGGATGGCAAGTGTCTTACTTTTCTACGAGCCACTCACGTTGGCAAGGGCTATGACTGATGTATACGCCTGTCCTACACATATGGTATTTTGTCATCGTCTTCAATGCCTACTACGGCCACGCTCTTATTTTGTCTTTTTTGCTTTCATGAAGCACAAAGATGTGCAATAAAGCAACAGTTGGGTGCAGTGTTTACCATCTTTCTATCCCACAGTACACTGGTTGACTGTTGCAGCATCAATCACTTCTACATGTCCTAGGTGGGGGCAGCTAACTTTAGGGTGTGAAACGTTTCTAAAACAGAAAACAACCACTCCAGCCCACTACTGATATGAAAAGTTATTTACTGAAGTCAAATTATTAAGTTTTAATTCACAGTACATGTAGAAGCTGTTTCAAAATCTAAAAACACTACTTTTACTCCATTTCACTGAGCTGCTGCTGTGTTCACTTTGTGCTCTTTCTTGTGCTTTATATCTTTTAATAATTATTGCATTACTTGGGTGAATCTTCTGCATCCCACAGTTTTTTAGTTTTTGCAATTTCAGTTATTAAGCTACACATTTTAAAATAAATTATATGAAATAAATTTACTTTATCTGCTCAGTGACATCTGGTTATATATTGTATGACAACACAGGTGTGTCATAGGCTGGAGCTGAAAACAAATACTTATTATGAATCTCTTCCAGTGCCTCTATAAACCACAGTTGCCAGTTTTCATTACGGACTTCTGCTTTTTCAAACCTTTGGATGAAATATATCTTGCCTTGAAGACAAACCTATGTATCCTCCTCCTTTTTTCCTATACTGTTCTTTAAAAGTTTAGTGCATGTTCTCCTAAAATGGTTAGATAAAGGTCAGTGTGAACCCCTGTGGGCATCTCCTGAGCAGTCGTGTCTCCACAGCTTCATCAGGAAATAAAAATAAATACTGGACCAGTATGTGCACCTATAAGGAAACTGATAAAGCTCTTGTGCCTCTCACTTGCAGTAACCATCCCCAAACAACTCTGTTTTGTCAGGTCAGCTCAGGTTTTTCCTTCTTGAATTATGCATAGAATTGCTTATTCAATGACATGTTATACAATGCCACAGCCGCTCTCACCAACAGCTAATTCTGTATACTGCAAGTAAATGCCATAGATTTGTTACCTACAGTTACTTCTGTGCTATTGTGACATGCTGTACACCTTTGTGACAAGACATAAAGGAAGACATTAAGAGAAGAAAACCAGTAAGGGCTGATGTACTCATAATCCCAAACATGTGAGCTTGTGACAGTCTTTTGAAGCTCAAGCGTACATCGTAACACTTTTACTAGAGAATGCAAGGAGATAAGATCACTCGAAGGATGGGCAACAGAAGGGAAATGGTTAATTAACTGAGCTGCTAAATGGCAAAGGGAGAATTAAAGGTCCAACTTTTTGTGGCAGACTTAAATAGGGCCTGAAACTCAACTTAGAAAGCAACTGGTATTCATCTAGGAAGGTAAGAGAATACAGCCAAGAAACAACCACAAAGGCATTTAGAATCACACACACACATGCGCACGGAAGCAGACACATACAATATGAGAAGTGAAACACTGGAAGATACTGGACATATTTTCAGTAAGTATATTTGAATTGTAATGTTATGAATGGCAAAGTTACAAATGAGTTTCCAAGTCCAGAACTGCATGGCACACGAAGAAGCTTTGAGCGTGTCCCAGACAACTGGAAATCAATTAACAGCCTCTGTAATGGAGCAAATAGTCTTAAATTGGTGTGTGAGTGGGGGACAATAGCGGATACTGGTTTACCCAATCTGGGAGGAGAAAGCAGTCTGACCTGCTGCAATCATCAGATAGGTTTAACAGCTGCAGCCAGGATTAAATGCATGCATAGAAATGATAGAAAAGAGTACACGGCAGTGGGTCACTGCCAAGGAAGTTCACACTCCACCCTCCAGTAAGTTATCCAAGAGCATTAGCTGAAAGGAGGAGCTACTACAGTATACAAATTTAGCCAAACACAGGGACATAGCAGTTAATAAATGACCTGTACTTAAGTGCAAAGATCAGATTTCATGGAGAGTGATTCTACAACACTTTAAAGTCCCTGCACAGCCGGTACACAGTGACAGAGGATACAGTAGTTATGTATTTATCATAAAGCTGGATCCTCTTGATCACAGTCCATGCAACACGACTGTTGGGTACCAAGCCACTTAAATCCAATCTGGCCATCTGCTACTTCTCCTAGCCTTGTGCTCCATCAGATTTTTTATCTCATAACCTGCCTATGTCCAAAACACTTTAGACTGAGTTTGCTGACTAGACATTATTACATGAGTGGAGATATACGAAACAAAGGACCAGAAAGACAAGTCTCCTGAACATGGTAGCTGAAAGGACTACACCAGAAGAACTCAAAGAAGCAAGGGAGTGGTGTGAGGTCCACTACAGGCTCACTCACCAACAGCTGAAGCACTCTCTTGGCCCTTTATAGCTGGAAGAGCTCTTCATTTTGTTGTTTCTTCTTTTTAGGTACAGTGGGAGAAGAGCCAGCAAGACAGGATCAAGTATCCATGCTGCAGCCGAAGAAGTCTGAATGCTAGTACGCAGCACTGGAACATGTCGATCAGAAGATAAGCTGTTGAACAAGTGTTTGCATGCAGCGTGCACACACACAATTCTCTACACAGTCCCCTTTTTGTAAAAAAAAAAAAAAAAAAAATAGAAGTACAGCACCACTACACAATGTGCCCTGACAGAAAAAAATAAAGACATTATGAAGTGCACACAAACCCTAAAACAGTACAAATATCTTCTGCTCATTTAAAACACTTCCCAGTTCATAAATTCAGTAAAACATTAAGTTTATCTAACCACTATACCTTTCACACAAAAGTAGCCCCAAAGCAAAAAAAAAAAAAAAAAAAAAGCCTCAAATTCAAAATAGTGGTCCTGACAGGAAACTTCCAATATTGTGAAAATGTGAAAAGACTTGGTTTCTTGGAGGGGAAATGCCACTTTTCATCACTAAATAACATGTATCATGTTTTTTGTCTTGAAACAGCAACAAATTATGTCTGGAAGGGTTCTTCTGTGTGAACTGATCTGCCAGAAATGAAATTGCAGGCTGGATGTTGCTCTGAAGCAGACCAATCAGTAATCAAAGTGAAGGCATGGGAGGGAGTCAAGGCTTTGTGAAGGTGGATGTTTGTTCCATGTTACATGGGATACAACCCATATAGCCAAAAAGCTACTGTAGCAGTGAGAATGATGAACATACCTATTTTAAAAACTACATTCAAAACAGCTACAACACTCTTATTTCCAAGTCCTCTGTAGGCAAGCACCATCCTAAAAAGCAATCCTATAATAAAATTGCCAACTTTTCTGCCATTCTTCCCAATAGATCTTACCACTGTATGATCCCAAAACAAATAGAATTACAAAACCCTATTGTTTTCTCAGCTCAGGATGATGCATACAATCTTAAATATACTTGACAGACACAGAGCACTAAATAAGTCAACAGTCATACTCCAACAGAATGCCGAACATCCACAAATCACCACAAACTCACAAAGTCTAACAGTATCCACGTCTAAGAATTATTTTTGAAGATTATTTGTTCTCAGTAGTACTAGGGGACTCCTTACTCAGTACTATTACATCAGTTCCTATTACTAACTGTTTCTAAACATCACTAAAACAGCATCTAATTATTTCCTAGGATTGTAATCATCATTGACCTCCTCTCAACCAACTAATACCACAATATAACCTACTGAACTATTCTCAAAAATGCTGCATACTGATAATGTGCAATGCATAACTGTGTTCTACATATGTAGCAGTATAAATTATGTACATGTTTACTGTTCATCTCTGTTAGTGATTTATGTTTTTTTCCCTTCTATAAATCATTAATTCTTCCTTGGAACTTTTCTCCCCAAAGCTCCAATGGAAAGGGCTTTTGCAGTTCAGTTGAACTAACTGGATAAACAAGTCTAAATAAATAAAGTTGGAATGTTAAAGTAATAGACAGTAGGAAGAAGCCAAGCAGCCATTTGAACTGCAACTCAGAAACAGCCTTCCATATTAGGGACTGTTGATGGAATATGAGCAAATAGAAAGAAAGGGAAGCACTGAATAAAAGACCAGCTCTGGGAGGGTTTTGATGGAACAATAGTATTAATAAAGGGATAATCAGTAAGGCTTGTTAACGTATTATATGATGACTATAAAATCAATCAGGGGAGACTACAGAAGAGTGGGAGGGAAGATTAGAACAACAAATTACCAAAGTACAATAGGAGGACATCTGTAAGTCTTCTTGGTATGCTACAAAGTCCAGAAGATTCAGGACAGCTGTCTAGAAATACTTACACAAGTACTTCTACACGCCAAGTAGACTTCCAAGGATTTTTTGTCAAGCTGAGAGCACATATTGGAGATGTGAAGGGAATGAGACAGGTAACTGGGAACAGACTTTTTGGAAATGTGGGTAGTTAAGAGTTTAAGGCTCTGTGCAGAATTTTGTGACAACAATTGGGGAACATAAATTAACCAAGATGATGATGACATTTTCATATTGTTAATGCTATAAATAAAAATGTCTGCTTGATTCCAGTTTCAAATTTTAAAACATAACTTGATGCTCAAACACAATACCAGGGGGGATGGAGTGAAAATGAATGTACTTGAACATCCACTATTATGGCAACTTCCTAACACAACTGTATGTTCTTCACTGTGTTTACTGCTGCAGTCATCACTTCTGGGATGAAGCCCAGAGCACAGGGAACACTGGATGACTGGCCATGACTGGACTTGACAGCTTGATGTTACAATCCCTAATTATTGATCACAAATGATTAGTCACAATACAGTACAGAGTAAGGATGCAATCAGTGCTTTCTGACTGTGGCTGGGGCCTCCCATATTTCCCTCTTCCTCAAATGTTTTTCATTATTATTTGATGTGTAAGATAAAGAGTACTGGTATGCTGTTGATGCCTTTAAAAATGTTTTCTTTTACAATAGAAAATCGAAGTAAGGTCCACACCTTCTCTAAATGTTACAGTTTGGGTTCTGCTTCCAGAGCCAGGGCAGGGTTTACCACAGCCATTTTCCAATGTCTTCTGTCTTAACAGCCCAATCACAGCCAACCATCCAATGGCTCCTGTGCTCTGGACATCATCCCATAAGTAATGACTTCAACAGTGAATATAGCAAAGAACAATGCATAGTCGTGTTAGAAAGCTGCCATAATTGTAGATGTTTGAGTACATTCATTTTCACTCTATCCCCTCTGTTATCCTGCTTGGGCATCTTGGAGTTGGGGTGGGTATCCTTTTCACCTTATTACCCCACCTTTTCTTCCTTCCTCTGATCCTGTTTAGATCCAGAGAGACAGTCTGTGGCCTCATAGGTGAACATCTGTACTTGGGCATAAGACCCCTAAATCCTTTGTGCTCTGGGCCACAAATCAAGTTCCTTGTCTGGTCAGGGAAGAATGATCAAAAGAGGTCATTCGCCAATGTCCCTCTAATACCACAGAAGTCATGACATCTGAATAGGGGAATTGTTGAGACGGCTTAATGTAAAACTCTAGAAGTCGGGGCAGCCATCAAAGTCCCACAAGCTGGAATTCCTGAAGTGACTACTGCAACTGTGAACACTACTAAGAATATTTAATGTTACAGTATGAATGTAATTTCTGTATCTGAGATGAGGAGGTCCATCCTCATCGACCAACATGACAAAGTTACCATGTTTATCCTTCTAGACAGCCATCATCATGGCAGCATACTCCTAACAAAAGTCAACCCAAAAGGAGACCTGGATCTAAAGATCGCATCCAGCCTGCAGTACCCTGCAGAAGTACACAGTGAAATCCATGCTGATGCTGCTGCACAAAAATCATCCAATGATGCATCCCTGAAAATGGCTTAAGAAGTAACCGCTACATTAGTAAAGTTAGCTTTATAAACATGAGACAAACTTCTTCTTCTTTTTTCGGCTGCTCCCGTTAGGGGTCGCCACAGCAGAGCAACTGTTTCCATTTCCTCCTGTCCTCTGCATCTTGCTCTGTCACACCAACCACCTGCATGTCCTCTCTCATCACATCCATAAACCTTACCTTAGGCCTTCCTCTTTTCCTGTTACCTGGCAGCTTCATCCTTAGCATCTTTTTCCCAATATACTCTGCATCCCTCCTCAGCACATGGCCAAACCAACATAATCTTGCCTCTCTGGCTTTGTCTCCAAACCTTCCAACCTGGACTGACCCTCTAATATACTTATTCCTAATCCTGTCCATCCTTGTCACACCCAGTGCAAATCTTAACATCTTCAACTCTGACACGTCAAGGTCCGACTCCTGCCTTTTTATCAATGCCACGGTCTCCAACCCGTATAACATAGTTGGTCTCACTACCCTCTTGTAGACCTTACTTTCACTCTTACTGGTACTCGTCTGTCACAAATTACTCCTGACACTCTTCTCCACCCACTCCATCCTGCCTGTACTCTCTTCTTCACCTCTCTTCCACACTCACCATTACTCTGAACTGTTGATCCCAAGTACTTAAACTCATTCACCTTCGCCAACTCTACTCCCTGCATCCTCACCATTCCTCTATCCTTCCTCTCATTCATACACGTATATTCTGTCTTAGTCCTGCTGACCTTCATTCCTCTTCTCTCTAGAGCATATCTCCACCTCTCCAGGGTTGTCTCCACCTGTTTCCTACTCTCACTACAGATCACAATGTCATCTGCAAACATCATAGTCCACGGGGACACCTGTCTGATCTCGTCTGTCAACCTGTCCATCACCATTGCAAATAAGAAAGGGCTCAAAGCTGATCCTTGATGTAATCCCACCTCCACCTTAAACGCATCCGCCACTCCCACCGCAGACCTCACCGCTGTCACACTACCCTCGTACATATCTTGTACCACTCTTACATACTTCTCTGACACTCCCGACTTCCTCATACAATACCACAACTTCTCTCTAGGCACCCTGTCATATGCTTTCTCTAAATCCACAAAGACACAATGCAACTCCTTCTGACCTTCTCTGTACTTCTCCATCAACACTCTCAGAGCAAACATTGCATCTGTAGTGCTCTTTTCTAGCATGAAACCATACTGCTGATCACTAATCATCACCTCCCTTCCTAACCTAGCTTCCACTACTCTTTCCCATAACTTCATGCTGTGACTGATCAGTTTAATCCCTCTGTAGTTACTACAGCTCTGCACATCACCCTTATTCTTAAAAATCGGTACCAAAACACTTTCTCCATTCCTCAGGCATCCTCTCACTTTCCAAGATTTCATTAAACAATCTAGTTAAAAACTCCACTGCCATTTCACCTAAACACCTCCATGCTTCCACAGGTATGTCATCTGGACCAACAGCCTTTCCGTTCTTCATCCTCTTCATAGCTATCCTTACTTCCTCCTTGCTAATCCACTGCACTTCATGATTCACTATCCGCACATCATCCAACCCTCTCTCCCTCTCATTCTCTTCATTCATCAACCCCTCAAAGTACTCTTTCCATCTGTTCAACACTCTCCTCGCTTGTATGTTTCCCTCATTATCCTTTATCACCCTTACCTGCTGCACATCTTTACTAGCTCAGTCCCTCTGTCTAGCCAATCAGTACAGGTCTTTTTCTCCCTCCTTAGTGTCCAACCTTTTATATAACTCTTCATACGCCTTATCCTTAGCCTTCGCCACCTCTCTCTTTGCCATGCACCTCATCTCCTTATACTCGTCTACTTTCTTCATCTCTTTGACAATCCCACTTCTTCTTCGCCAACCTCTTTCTCTGTATACTCTCCTATACTTTTTCATTCCACCACCAGGTCTCCTTGTCCTCCTTCCTCTTTCCAGATGTCACACACCAAGCACCCTTCTAGCCATCTCTCTTACTAGCTCTGCTGTAGTTACCCAGCTATTCGGTAACTCTTCACTGCCACCCACTGCCTGTCTTAACTCTTCCTTGAATATCACCTCACAATTACCCTTTTTCAATTTCCACCATTTGATCCTTGGTACTGCCCTCACACTCATCCTCCTCTTCTTGATCACCAATGTCATCCTACAAACCACCATCCTATGCTGCCTAACTACACTTTCCCCTGCCACCACTTTACAGTCTCCAATCTCCTTCAGATTTGCCCTTCTACATAAGATATAATCCACCTGTGTGCATCTTCCTTCACTCTTGTATGTCACCCTATGCTCCTCCCTCTTGTTAAAATGCGTATTCATCACAGCCATGTCCATTCTTTTTGCAAAATCAACTACCATCTGACCTTCTGCATTCCTTTGCTTAACACCATACCTACCCATCACTTACTCGTCCCCTCTGTTCCCTTCACCAACATGCCCATTGAAATCTGCTCCAATCACCAGTCTCTCACCCTTGGGTACAGTCATCACCACTTCATCCAACTCACTCCAAAATAAGACAAACCATATGGACAATATAACTTGAGACTCTGTAGCCAGATTTCGCATTAGAAAATGGTACCAACAACCATTAATCTTTGACAGACTGAGATCTGCCAGGGTAAAATCTGAGCTGGCAGCAGACATTAACACACTTCAACAAGTATTTATGTCTGTTGCAATAATTTGGGAAGAATACAGGCAGTTTAAAGTAGTGATTAGGTGCGTCTCAATGGTTACTTTGGGCACAAAATGGGATTAGTTCACAACAGCATGCTATCATTGTGGTACACCAAGTATGGAAGCATGACAGACATGGCAGTTCTATGACAGACATGGTAGTTCTAAGTCATTAATTCATCTGGCAGAAGTAATGGACATTAGGAGAAGAATTTCTAGGATACAAAACTGACACCTATGGTAGCAGCTGGTTCAAACACAACAGAGTCAACTTTTCCAAAACAAAGTTTAAACACCAAGGAGGTACAGGATCCTTTTCAGAACACAGGATAAGAAAAGTACCTCTAAAGTCTTGCAAACTTTCAGGAAGCCAATGACAGACTGTTGGAATCTTGGCAAAATCAGGGATTACTGCTAGAAGTACCTTAATAGAGGACAAACTTAACCCAGTGTGACAGATGGTCTAAAACTGATAACACAACACTGGAAGGACACAAACTTTTAGAAGTAGCACAAATATAGAAAACTGCATGCTTTACTCATGAGTTTTTCTAGTGCTGTTCTTCTGCACAGAAGTAGAGATTTGTGGCACCCTATTAGAGTATGAAGGGGCCTTGGAATAATCACACAGACAGAGGGAGAGAATGTCTGGGGGAGTCTTGATGGATGGGTGGGTTAAGAGGGTTCTGAAGGGCCTAAAACACAGAGGCTTCTCCAGAAGATGAGACCAAAGCAGAGGGAACTAAACTTGCTGAGACTAATATGGGCCAATGAGAACGATCATGAATTTGCTCAGCTTGGCTTTCTGAAGGAATTTTAGAAAAAAAGGATAACGGGGAGTGTAAAGGAGTCCTGAGGATCATTTCCACATGACAGCATCCCGAGGATGGTCCTCAGAGGAGGGATGAGGGAAAAGAAGTTGCTGCATTTGGAACTGATCGTGGATCCAAATAAGTCCAGAAAAGGCTTACCGCAGTAATAGATGAGCTTCCACGGGCTAAGGGATCAATCATGTGACATCAGTAGCCAGTATCTCAGCCTATCAACCAGGGAACTGGCCTTCCAAGGAATGTGGCTGGCTGTCAGAAAGAAGATGAAGAGACCGCCTCATCACCACTCGATAAAGGGGTCAATAGTGAATTTCTCTCTGCTTGTTGATGCATCCAAACCACTGCCACACTGTTAGTATGGACAGCAAGCCCTCCTACCAGTAGGAAATCCTGGAAAGGCTGCAATGACAGAAATGTCTCATCTTCAAGATGTCGATATGCAGACTGGTATGCCTCTGGCCATACTTCCTTGGGTCATCTGCCCTTGATAATGTCACCCACCCTAGCAGAAGCACTGCATAGGTGGGGACCAGGAAAAGAATGCTAAGTGTCATGTTTGCATGTACATCCATCATTTCAAGTGAAACTGGAAAGTCTTGGAAACTTATATACTGAGTCAATGGGGTCTGATTACTCAGATCTGAAACTTTTACTCCAAAATAAGACAACTAAGGAATTTCCATGTAATACCTGGCTTTCTGAACCATGTAAAAAGTTGCAGCCATGACTCTTAAGGCATTTATGCAAAACAAGGTAGGGACTGAGAAAGTTCAAGAAGGGCAAACATTAAGGCAACTATCAGGGTGGTTCTGGATTTCGTCTTTTAATCCCTACACCCCTGCACCCATGCTGCAGCAACCTGTCAGTGGTATGTGCCATTGGCATCACACTGCACTGGTCCTCTCTTCCAGAGGGCATTGATGTCAACAGGATGCCTCACCTATCCAAGAGAGGCACCATGTGGCAGCTTCCCCATTCACATCCAGGAATGTCAGCCCAATATACAAGTGCACATACAGAAAGGAGACTCAGGTCACCATGAATAAAAAGATTTTTTGGATAAATACCTACAAGAAAAAATGGCCCAGCATCCAACTTTAATTCTGGGCACACATGTTTAGACAGGATAGTGTGCACTTATCAAGGTGAGGGAAGAGAATTTTTGGAGTGCATACATTTTCATACTTGGCAAACATGAGATCCACATTGAGTTTTTCTAATCATATTGCTAGGTTGAAAATTTAACAGTTTACAGATACCAACATCTGATGCATTTCTGATAGTATACAGTTTTTTTTAAACTGGAAAATTTGCTATGTTCCCACAAGATTGACATTTCTATTGTTTGCAAAATATGGTTAAAGAACAATGACCGGAAATAACTGGAAACCAGTTCGGTCAGGGTATAAATGTTTTTACTATAACAGACATTCTAACAAAAACTGATGGAGGTGTTATGAGACCTGTAATTATTACATATTCAGCGGTAACACCAATACCGTAGATTGCGTAACTGTGACAATAAAGACAACCCTGGAACATTTCTGGAGTGCACAGACCACCAAAGTCAAGTGCTGATAACCTAAAGGAATTCGGGTATTTCTTGCATGAAACACAAAAGGGATGAGTAATAGTGGCTGGTGATTTAAATTTGCCAGAAACAGACTGGAATAATATTGACTCAACACCATTAGAAAGGAAATTTACAACGTATGTTCAGGAACAACAATTGCTTCAGATTGTAAAAAAGCCTACCAGGGGAATGGAACATACTTGACATTGCGTTTCTAAAGAAATGATCTTTACTTCATGTCAAGTTTTACCACCGGGGATGTACAGTGATCACTGCGTTATAAAGGTTAAATTGTTGCTAGATAATTCTGTCAAACTTCTTAATTTCTATGCATCGGTTTAGATATCACAGATTATATGGAAGCAAAACAGTCACCATGTAACACTAACTGGAGTGACGCATTTAGTCAAACTGTAGGAGGAATGAAGCAAGTTTTGAAAGAGAAACTGAATGCAAAAAAATGTTTAACATCAGGATCTAGGCACATCAGCAGGATATACTTTCATAAGAACAAGATACTTGATTAAAGTGAGACACAAAACATATAAGAAATATTGAAAACTGAAATAAGCTGGACAAATTAAACAGTGTTAAACAAGACAGAGAAAATTCTGAAGAAAATTTACATAAAAAATACTGACCATGACAGGAAACCATTTTATAAATTTGTAAAGACATGCAAATTGATTAACTGTACACTGATTTTATTTTTTTTTCTCAGGCACAACAGATTATAGATATATTTACAAAATCTTATGCAAAGCAGTTTGGCTCCAACATCCAGGTAACATCAGATACTGAAATTAAGTTAGATTATATTGAAAAAGAACTACTCTAACTGGACACAAAGCAGTGGGAGGAGATGGAATTAGTAATAATGACCTCAGAATGTTTCAGCATGAACTTAAGTACCATTACATGTTATTCAGTAAGCACACAGTGAATGAAATTTTAGATTCAATTAAGGACCTGGGTATACAGACAGATCCAACTTTGAGCTTTTCTAATCATATCAGCCAACTGGTTAATGATAGTTATAGAACTGTATGTTGTATAAAAATGTATAAGGTCTAGGAAATCAGAAATGATTAAATCGTTGTTTGTTAGTTACAATGGACCATGGAAACCTTATAAGAAAACAAGACTGACAGACCACGGAAACCTTATAAGAAAACAAGAAAAAATGGAAAGAGTACAGAGGACATATACTAAAGGCAGCCATGGATAGGATGCGAACATTTAAGTTATTATGAAAGACTAAAATATCTGAACGTATACAGTGTTTCATACAGAAATTTAAGAGAAGACCCTATTCAGGTATATAAGGGCATTTAGAGACAACAACCTCAGCTGAGGCTGAAAATCAGTTCTCCGCCCAGAAAACAAACAAAAAAAAATATCTGGGGTTATCAGAAAGTAGTAAGAAAATGATCAGACAACCTATGCAGAAAACTATACAGGAATGACAGGTGTATTAGTTGGTTCTCTGAGATAGTAGCTAATGAATGGAATAAACTATCAAATTACATTAAAGAAAAGACTAAGAAAGTTAAGAAGTATTTAAGAACAATCTGGACACTTATTATGGGAGTAACAGATACAGTATACTGGCAGTCTACAAGGGCATTACTGCCCGCTCCTGAAATATCTGTATGTATGTATGCACGTGCACACACTGCCACCAGATGGCCAAACCCATCCTCCCCTGCCTTCTGTCAAGCACCTGAGCTGCTAATTAAATTTAGGTTGCCTGGGCTATAGCCAAGAGTCTATCCCTCTAAGTCACCAGTGCATCCACAGTACTAATAAAACAACTGGAATTTATTTATTATTTATTTTAACATTATTTTACCAGGATAAATCCAACTGGTTACAAAGTGCCCGTTTTCAGTGGAGTCCTGGGGAGAAAAGCTCCAAGAAAGTTAACAGAGTATATATGTGGTTTAGATAACAATAAAAAAACTGGTATACAAGGTAAGAGAAATAAAGAAGCGCAAGAACAATTCTGTAAAACAATAAGATACTCAAACAATAAGAGTAGAACCCCTATTTGCAATATTCACAACAAAAAAATACATATCAGGCGAGTATATCAGGTGAGAATATAGTGTATGCAATGGAGGCATACAGTGGGTTACTTATATGGAGTAGTGCGTCTTCTAGGGGGTTCTTTGCAGTTACAAAGAGGGTTAGCACAGAGGTGTGAATTAAGAAGGCCCTTGAAGGTGCTTGTGTGACTTTTTGCCTGAGTTCAGGTGGGAGGGTGTTCCATACTTTAGCAACATCATACACTATATGAACAATGAAACAAAAAAAAAATGTAAGAAAACAATGCTCAGTTTAAGCCATACTGTTACTATGAGGCACATTATTTGCAAAGAGGACTACCAATTTATCATACACTTTGTGATATTATCTCTGTTATGTTAACTCCCAGTGGGTATTCAACGGCAATCAGCAAAGGTTATTTCTCAAAAAGGAAATGTCCAGAAGGGCATGCTCATTTTTTTCTGGTCTCTCAGAGGAATACTATGCTATTTACATACACCCCCAGCAAAAAAAAAGTAAACTATAGCCATATCTACAGTGGATATAAAAAGTGTATACACACCTGTTAAAATGTTAGGTTTTTGTGATATAAAAAAATGAGACCACAATAAATCATTTCAAAACTTTTCCCAAATTTAATGTGACCTATAACCTGTACAATTCAGTTGAAAAACAAATCTATTGGGGGAAAAATATTAAAAACGTACAATAAGCTGGTTGCATAAGTATGCACACCCTTAAACTAATACTTTGTTGAAGCACCTTTAGATTTAATTACAGCATTCAGTCTTCTTGAGTACACATCTGCCATCAATTCAAGAGAGACTCTGATTAACCCCAAGTAAAGTTCAGCTGTCCTAGTAGGATTTTCCTAACATTTACTCAGTTACCTGCTACAGTAAAAGCCATGGTTCGCAGAGAGCTTACAAAGCATCAAAGGGATCTCATTGTTGAAAGGTACCAGTCTGGAAAAGGATACAAAAAATTTCCACAGCATTGGAAATACCAACACAGTGAAGACAGTCATCAAAAAGTGGAGAAAATATGGGACAACAGTGACGTTGCAAAGAACTGAATGTTCCTTCAAACTGATGAAAAGACAAGACAAAAACTGGTCAGGAAGGCTGCCAAGAGACCTACAGCAACACTGAAGGAGCTGTAGGAATTTCTGGCAAGTACTGGTTGTGTACTACATGTGACAACAATCTCACAGTCTCCGTATGTCTGGGCTATGGGGTACGGTTGCAAAAATGAAGTCTTTTCTTACACAGAAAAATATCCAGGTCCAGTTAAAATTTGCAAAACAAAACATCAAGTCTCCTGAAAAAGGGGGGGGGGGGGTGGCATGGCTAGGATGCTGAACTAATAGCTGCACTTCATTTCAGCTCTCTTACCTCAATACAATTCCTGACAGGAATTTTAAAAACTAATATTTAATTTGAAGAAATATTTATTACTAACTTATTTCTAATAACTTTGAGCATCTATAAGAAAAATGTTATTGCCAGAACTTGAATAATTCCTGTCAAAGTAATTACTGGAAAATCAGCACCAATATTAGCTTTACAGCATGAGTCATCTAAGGAATACAGCACAAGACTCTTCTCTCAAAAAAGACCTGCAATCTCTCATTACAAATATACAGGAACTTACAATAAAAATCGACAAGATGGACAATAAAATAGATACTTTTAAAGAAAAGTGCTCACAACAACTGGAACAGCTTCAATAAATGTTTACACAGCAGAAAGGACAGATATCACTTGCTGAACAGTCTTTAAGTGACAATGACGCTAGAGTCCAAATAGAAGAACAACAAACTGAATTCTTACTTCAACAGAACACATATTTACTAGAAAAGCTTGATGATATGGAAAATCGAAGAAGAAGAAATAATATTAGAATATATGGTCTACCAGAAAAATCTGAAGGGGACAATATGATAAACTTTCTTACCACCTGGATACCAGATGTAACAAAAATACCTGAAGCTCTTTCATATGGTATAGAATGGGCGCATAGATCACTAGCAGCTTCTGGAAATGCTTCTTCTCCGGGTAAGAACAAGCAGAGATCTATAATTGTGAGACTTTTTTCTACACAAGATAAAGATCTTATTTTAAGAAATGCTCGGGCAAATTCTCCCATCAAATACAATGATTCATTAATAAGATTTGACAATGATTATTCTACAAAGGTGGTTTCAAAAAGAAAAGAATTTCTACCAATAATAAAAACCTTGAAGAAAAAGCAATTTAAAGTCCATCTTTTATTCCCAGCAAGACTGAGAGTTTTTCTACCAAATGGAATAAAAGTCTTTGAAACAGTAGATTCAGCAATAAAATACCTTACCAACAACAACATCCTAACACATGAAGAATCTATGGACTGGACAATAAGTACACCGAAAAGAAATGCTGAAGTAAATAATTGGAAAACTGTTGAGCAAAAGAAAAAAAAAACTGAAGGACAAATAATCTTACATATGTTATAGTCTGTAAAAATCTAAATAATAATACTAACAACAAAAGAAAAGTTCTTACTGTCTTCAAGTTGCACCGAAACAGGTACTGTTTTCAATGATACTTTAAATGTCAAAATTAGCATAAATATAAATACATTTATCTCAAATCACATCAATATACTAAGCATAATTTAAACATTACTCTATTTTTCATTATTATCCATCTATTATTTTCATATTCTTAATCAGAGTAATCAATGCATAACAATGTTGTCAAATATCTATTTATTTGTATATTTAATTATTTATTTTCTCTCTCTGTGTTTTGTTGTTTTTATTTTTTTCTTCTTTTTATAAAGTCTTCATTAACTTATAATACTTTAATCAGTATATGGTTATATTGCTCAATAGGTATAGTAATGGCTGCTATATAACTTATTATCAGTTACATCCCTGACAGCATTAATTTTTAAGTTAAAAGTGTCCCTGTTTGGATAAACGCTAATGCTTGGGCGGAAATGTGTTGCTTCTGAAATGAAGTATTTCAGTTTAGATGTATTATAAGACTACTTTAAATAATCTTAAAAGATGTTCTGCCTTTGACCCATATGCACATATTGATATAGTACAGTGAAAAAATATGTTTTAAGTGATATTTTGAGGCTACAAGTCAGGTGTGTTGTGGCTCCGGACATCCGGAGTTGAGAGATGCTTGTGAATAGCTTAAGATATCCTGTTGTCTTTTCTTTTGTAGAGAAATAAGGCACAGCATGTTTAAAATGCAAAGTTTGATAGCTGTGAACACTACTCTGCAAACTATTGTGCTCGCGTGCACAGTACATGAGTTTGTCATGAAGTAAGAGAAGGGAAAATAAAAAATAAAAAACACATACCTTTTCCCGCTTGGTTCTCGAGACAATTTAACAGCCACAAACATCACTAGAAACTCGAGTTACTTATTGATTGTCGCATTTACTTGTGTACGCCATCCCCTGACGCTAATTGAAGTCTAGTCAGGAAATAAGCTAGGTTCACATTTAAAGATACAGGAACCTAAATTCCTTCTAAGGAAGCATAAATAACATATGAGGTTCATCTAAATATACACAGATATATTTTTTGAAGCACTTTCAGCTTATGGCTTCTGCTGTCTTCTAACACCTTGATAGATAAGGACATATATCTGCTTGTCTTTCTGTCAGTTTAGTTTTCCAGACATTTTAGCTATCCCTTACTATGTTTTGTACAGCAGAGTTTAAAGAGCAGAAATTAATCATCAGCAAATAAAATCACTGCTGTTTTACAAATTCTCTAAAGAAACTAGTAAATGTCAAGCAACGGACAGGTTTATTTTAAGGAAAATTGCCATTTGCCACACTGGTGCTCCTACAAAATACTACTAATGTCCTACTACCAAAATATGCCCTCAAGCGAACAAATGGGATGCAACAAGAAGGTGAAATGTACATTTAGCAAATCAAGCATTTAAATAACAGTATAATATACTAGATAGAGAAAGTAAAAGCAATAAACAACTATAATAAGTAACATAACAGAGGATTTAACCCAATGTGTCAATTATACAATATTTATACCCCATATAGGTTTGAACTTTGTCGAAGCATCTGTGTTCTACACACATATTGTATTAAATCCAATTTGAGTAGCAGAGGGAGAGGCTTAGCCCACACCATAATTTATTACTAAGTTACCATGCATTGTGAACATACATTGTGGCAGGTACTCAGCGAGCTATCCATCCTTAGATGGCTCATGCTGTTCCCATTTACTTATCTGAATAATGACTGGGGCTGTACTCTTCTTATTATATTACCTGGCTGTGGCTTCACCCTTCTTATATTACCTGGCTTTTTGCATTATCAAGAATGACACAATACTAGTGTATGTGGGTATATCATGTTACTGTTAGTGTAAACAAAAATGCTTGACAATGCAACCGTAATTCTCAAACCTTTCTGCAGATAAATGTACAGCATTGTCTAGCAGATGAGAGCCTGATTTTTCCTGATCAGCAGACCTGTATTTTCATGTTCCAATATGACATGAAAAGACGCCAATATTAGTTTACAAGTTTAGTAAGCAGTAAATTCATCAGGGATTAATTTGAGGGGACACTTATATTATAGCTAAAGCACTTGACATTTGATAAGAGTATCCTCTCAATGATGCGCTCTATCTACTCAGTAACTGTAAAACAACTTTTTCTGAGAAACATTGTTGTAATGCCAGTTAATTATTTGAATTAAATATTTCTACATACAGTCATAAAGCAATTACCAGGATAAATAATACTCTTACAGTGCATGGAACACCGTAGCTATCCTCTGATGTTAGAGGAAAAACAAGCTTTTTATAAACACCTTTTTGACGTAATAAAGGTATCACCCCATAGTTTAAATACATTTCGTCTATTTACTGCAAAGTGGGTTATGAATTTTAACCTGTAACATTTTCATACATAATAGTTTAAATCTTAGCAGCTTCTATTATTTTGATATGTTTTCCAGTATACTTTTTAAATACTATAATGAGAAGATGTTTAATTCTAAACTTTTATTCAGTCATAAGATTAAATTACTGGTGTTAAGTAAGCCAAAATTATATCTCCAACACTTATTGTCAGCAGATAAACTCACTGGTTAAGTGTCAGTCTAAGCTGTAACAGTTAATATGTGATGTACATAGATGTTTGCTTTGAAAATGTGGTCAAGTGCACTGCAGTTTTACCTCTGTACTGTGTCTTTTTGATTATACAAAGTCCCTCTGAAAGTTGATAAAAGTGTTAATAACAAAACACTCAATCAAGTAACAACATTATAAATAGTCTCTTGGATAAGGAAGATGTCTAAATTTTGATCTTGTTGTCTCCAGGCATGGGAATTGTGTCTCCAGCCATGGGAATTGTCTTTGAAAAGCTGAAAAATGCAATCAGAGGAACATATTTAATGTCTACTAAATAAATATTAATATACTTGTACATTGTATTGCATTTCAGTTTATGTTAAACATGAAATATGATGTGGTTTCAGAACTATTCATGTTTTTATTCCAATATGACTTTGCAAATACTAATTTAAACACTGGTTTCGGACTTGAGTATTCTGAAACATTTACACAACAATGGTATTGTATTGTACAGTAATGTCAGTAAATAGTTTTCAACAGATGTATGCAACATACAGTTATAGATTTTAACATGATGTTTATTAATACCCTAAATTATTTTGAAATGATACTACCTTAATCTAAATATTTGTACCTTTTTGAAACCTGATTAGAAATAAGTATTATTGAATTATAATAAGAGTAAAGAATATATTTATATATTTTAGCTGATTAGATTATCTTAATATATTATTTAATTATCTTTACTTAAAAACTAAGAGGATAAGAGAAACTGATCTAAATATTATTTGAGGGTAGAAAGTTTGGTTAGATTCACTAACCAAACAAAGAGGTATATTGCCTCATAGAGATAGGAAATGTTTTTAAGGTTAAGAATTACAAGTTTGGAAGTTCTTTGTTTTTTTTTTTATTCTATCACTTTTTGAATTCTGTATCCAAGATGGAACTAAGAATAAACAATATTTACATAAACTCACACATAAAACAAACTCAAAACTAGGAAATGAAATGTTTATCCATAAATGTTAATGGTCTAAATAATAGTAATAAAAGGAGAAGCCTATTCAAGTAAACTTACATAAACCACAAATAGTGACACACTTATTAGAGATATAAACAACTTAAATATTAATAATTACACAGTACTAATAAACTCTCAATACAAAACATAAAAGAGGAGTAGCTACACTACTTCGCAACTCAACTATAACACCTAAAATAATTACTACTCATCAAGATACATCAGGTATGTTTTGTCTAGCTTCAATAGAGTTAAATAAGAGAATTTATACGTTAGTAAATCTATATTGGATCTAAGGACTAGGATTAAAAACAGTTAAACAGCACTTTGAAGAGATAATTCATTTAACTAAGGGTAGCCTAATATTGGCAGGAGACTTCAACTGTATAATGAATGAAAAAGATACAGATTCTAAATCTAAAAGAAGAAAACAACCCATCTCAAAAGCACTATCAACATTTATAGATACATTGTATTTAAAAGATATAAATGAATTTGGAGAACCAGACTCACTAATCTTCACATTTTTACTCTCATAGATATAAAAGTAACTCTAGAATTGATAGAATATATGTTGCCAATGACCTAATAACAAAAATTGACAAAGTCAAAATTATAAATTGTCCCTTATCTGATCATAATGCCATACTCTGAGATCGAGCTTACACTATTTTATTCAAATCCCATTATTAGGATACCTTCCTATATCACAAAATTGACAGATTTCAAAGAATTTTATGAAGAAACAATCAAAAACTTTTTAGAAATAAATTACACAGAAGATATTTCAGAAATATATGTCTGGGATTCATTAAAAGCAGTTACATACGGGAAAATATTATCCTGGTACATAAATAAAAGGAAGTTATGGAATAAAGATATGTTAGACTTACAAAATAAAGCAGATAAATTGAAACTGGAAATACAAAAGGGTAATGCTACTCAAGTTCAAGAACTTACACAAATCGGGGAAGTATACAGAATTATTACATCATAAGATTATGATTAACTTAGAAAAGACAAAAATAAACTCATACTCTACTAATTCAGCACACCTGAGACACTTAACTAATGGAACAAAAAAAATAATTAAATCTAAGCAAATAAAAGAAATATTTATTCCTAATACTAACAAAAGAGTTACGGAACTAAATTATATTTTAGAAGCATTCAGACTCCAATTTAACATTGATAATTCCATAAACACTCAAGATAGACCTACTAAGGATATAAAAAAATACTTAGAAAATAATATTCATATTAAATTAACACAAGAACAAATAGACATTATAAGCAAACCAATAAATATGACAGAATTAAAATCACAAATTTAAAAGCTCAAGACAAATAAATCACCTGGCCCAGACAATATGCTACCAGAAATGTATAAATTAATACCCAATCAAGCCATATCCTTATTATTAAAAGTATATGATATAGCCAAGAAAGATTTGAATATACCACCCTCCTGGAAATATTCAGGGATATCCCCAATTATCAAACCAGATAAAGACGAGAAGCAGTGTTCCTCATATAGGCCAATATCATTACTCAATATAGACTACAAGATGTTTATGGCTATATACGCAGATAGGATCAAACACTTTCTTCCGTTCTTAATTCACAAAGATCAAACAGGTTTTATTAAAGGAAGAAATACTTCAGATAATATTAAAAGAATACTAACATTAATAGATTATAGCAAACATAAAGTCCTAGATTTAAATGTAATCTCATTAGATATTAATAAAACTTTTGATTCAGTTAACTGGAACTTTCTTTCACTAGTTTTAAAAGAATATAACTTTCCTTCTAATTTTAATAATCTTATGCAAATACTATATGAAAAATCTACTGCATATGTTAAACTAGGATCACATAGATCAGGCCCTATAACAATCAAAAAGGGAACTAAACAAGGTTGCCCTTTATCACCATTGTTAATTGCATTACTCATAGAACCCTTTGCAAATCAGATCAAACAATAACAAAGGGTATTTGTATTAATAAAATGTTAAACCTTAAAATCCAACTCTTTGCTGATGACATGCTATTAACTCTATCAGATGTAAATGAGTCTTTGAATGCTTTATTTAACTCCATGAATAAATTTCAAAATATTTCAGGCTTAAAATTTAATGAAAACAAAACTAAAATTATGCCCTGTAATTGTAAAAAAATAATAATAATATAAACAAAAGATTTTCCAAATATATAGTAACAGAAAGTAAATTATTATATCTGGGAATAAATCTACTCAATGAATGAACAGATTCTCTAATATTTAACTATAATAAAATACTAGACAAAATAGAACAAACAATTGGTTACTGGAATAAATATATCTTTTCAACAGCAGACAGATTATATCTTACTAAAATAATCAAATTTCCCAAAATATCATACTTAATACAAAATTTGTCATTGCCACCTCCCAATATATTATTCAAAGATACAATAAACTAATTTAAAATTTTCTATGGTTTCCAAATATACCCTGTATAGCCTTAAATAAACATTTACCAGATTGGGAAGACGGTGGAATTAATTTACCGGATATTGATTTATATATCACCTCATCTGTTATTAAAAACATAACACTATGGTTAAATAGTTCATACACACCTATATGGAAACAAGCCCATGAGCAGATTTACGTAGAAATCAATTATAATCACATACAAGACAACTTAACAGTAATACCATCACCCCTTATATGGATGTTAAAAGATTATTTTTTTAGGGAAAAGGAATAATATTAATAAATTGCCATCAAATTATATAAGCTCTACACTTTCAGTGTTCAAAACATATATAAACAAAATACCAAATATTAATTATTGGATTTTTCTTATTTTCCCTATAGCTTTTACGCCAAATATTCTAGATGCATTCCAAATATCTAAAATAAATATACTTAAAGAAGAAACATTACTCTTTTGGCATCAACTTATAGAGAAAGGGAAAATTCTAACAAATGAACAGATAATTTATAATTATAATATAAATAAAGACAATTGGTTGTTTTTACAAAATCTAAGGCATTTTCTTATAAATAAAATAGAACAAATGCAACCTTCAGTTAGACATGAAGCTCCAAAACTCATTGAATACCTTATTCTTATCACAAAACAGCCTTATCAGGGTAAAGGTTATTTGTCCAATATCTATAAAATTGTTAAAAAAACAAAAAACTATCATGAAAAATCATAGTGGGATTATTATACTTAAACAACCATC